>NW_026729237.1:0-133063 GCF_030272615.1 Cryptomeria japonica | reverse complement strand
ACATATGACAGCAATCAAGAGAATTTTCAGATACTTGAGAGGCACTGAAGATTATGGCTTAGTATATGAAAAGAGGAATAATTTTGATTTAAAAGTTTATACTGATGCTGATTGGGCAAGCAACATTGATGACAGGAAAAGCACAAGTGGTGGAGCTTTCTTTTTGGGAGAAAGACTAGTAAGTTGGCTTAGCAAGAAACACGGATGTATTATAGTCAATAGCAGAAGTTGAATATGTTGTTGCAGCATTGAATTGTACCAATATAGCATGGATCAAACAACTATTGGAAGGTATAAATGAGAATGTTACTCAGCCAATAACTATATTTTGTGATAATACTAGTGCCATTAACATTTCAAAGAATCCAGTAATGCACTCTAAGACAAAGCATATATCTATAAACTATCATTATCTTAGAGAAGAAGTTCAAGAGAAGAAAGTTGTGCTAGAATATATCAGTTCAAAGGAACAATTAGCAGACATCTTCACAAAGCCATTGCCAAGGGACACTTTTGAGTATCTCAGAAACAAGTTAGGGGTCCTACCACTATCTTCTACTCACTGACCGAGTTCTGTGAAAGCATCAATTCAATTTTTCTACCGAATATTATGTGTGGATTGATGTTGATTTACGCACTTTGAATGTTTTCTAAAGTTATGTAGGAAATAGTGAATAGAGACAAGTTGTTTTGGCCAAGACTGAGATGATACATAGCAAGGCAAATCACTTCACAGAAGAAGCAATCATGATTTAGTTCTTTTACTTTTTGGCATTGTTGTCAAAGGGGAGAAGACTAAATGGTAAAATTCTAAATGATGAATAACAGAAGACTAATGACAGGGGGAGAAGATTGCAAAACGGAGAAGACTAAATGCAAGACAACAGCTCAAGGATAATAGGAGAAGTCTAACAGCAATCTGAATCCAAATCAATTTGAATATCTTGTTGGTATTACCATTTAATTGTTGGTTTTTACCACCAATGCCAAAGGAGGAGATTGTTGGCATTATAGTAAGAAAGATTGTAGGCAGTTCAGTAGAAAGAAAGATTGTTGATATTCAATAAGGATATTGAGAAGGTTGTTGGAGATTATTGATATAACTGAAGAAGGATGATAACTATCTTTATAACATTATTTTGTTATTGATGTCAAGAAATTGATTTTTTGATTCAATATGATGTTGCCATATCTTGAGAAGATTGATTTGAAGAGAATTAAGATGTCGGTAAAAGACACAGAAAGAATGTGATGAATAAGGGGAGAAATAAGTTATTCAATGGGCAACTATTACCGAGTTAGACAATGATGAGATCATGATGTTTAGATTGTTTTGATATCCTACATATGATGTTGATTGTAAGGTTAATACTATACTATGTCACCGAGAAAAGAACCCAGTCGGTAAACCCTAAGGAACCTAGTTGGTAAACCCTAAGGTTATCGATATCGGTTAATGAAGGTGAAATGTCTACCGAGTAAAGTTTAGTATTTACCGAGTTGTAACCGAGTTATGACAGCGCGCATTGGATGGATAAAAGAATTATTTAATGAAGGACAATGATTAGTTGGAGATGTATAAATGATTGGTATGTCGTGCATGAATTTTGTTAAGGATCTATGGAAAAGGAAAATCGGCAGGAAGATCTACAGTGCAGATTGAACTGCAATAACCTTGTGCAAGTTCCAAGAAGGGAATGTGAGTCCCTAGGCAAGGTAAAACATTTTCAGATCAGAAGGATACATTGAACCTGGTCAAGTTTGAAGATCTGATGGCTAAGATTGATCATGGGAAATGTGATCAAGGAGATTTAGCGGTTAGCAATTGTTTATAAATAAGGAATTGTTAATAAACAATGTAAGCGGGCAAGTGTAAGCATAGGGATGCTACATAGTGATTACCGAGCACAGAAGCTTGAAGACCTGTTTGAATAACAGAGTAAGGAGCCCAGCAAAGGGACAAGATAAGTCCTATGACTAGATTGTTTTGAGAAAATAAGAATCTGCTTTAGCATTTTAGATGTGAAGTTGCAGATATATTTTATTACTGTTATTTTGTAAGTGACAGAAAATCTCTTAACTGAGTGGACTTAACAGTCTTATTTGTAAACCCTCTAGCAAGGTAACATTCTAAATGAGTGTTTGAAATCCTTTAACAAGGTCACTTCTAACAAAGTGAAGATCCTAACAGATCTGAGGGAAATCCCTTAACCGAGTCACATCTAGCAATGTGTTTGTAATCTTTAATAGGATTTGCTTTTAACCGAGTCAACTCTAGAAGAGTATATTTCTTAGTGGGTCCAAAATACCACAGTGGTTTTTCCCTATTTGGGTTTCCACATTAAATCTGGTGTTATGAGTGTTATGATGATTATATGTTTATGAGTTAACATGTTTAGCAGTTTTTGGTTATATTGTTGAAGTATAAGTTACCGAGGTTGAATCTATTGATTTCATGGAAGATTAAGTTTGTATGATTCACCTCCCCCCTCTCATATTGTCAGCTATTGGCATCTGTACTTTACTTTTAGTATCAGAACTTACAAGTTTCACTCAATGGACTCTCAACGCTGTATTAGCCAACTCCAAACGCTAATGGGGGCACGATATGGCAAGTGTCTTGGGAGAGTTACTATCTCTCTTGCAAAAAGATTATCAACCTTTCGGAGGTGAATCGGGTAGCTTCTATCTTATAGTTCTTAGTCAGGAATTTTTTTTGAAATTACCCCTTGAAGTCACGCAAGCATGATTGAGGCCTATAGCCCAACAAGGTACCGAAACAAGCTGTAGTCACGTAAACGTGATTGAGACCCTGAGGCCCTATAAAATTCCCAATATAAGAGATCTCAAAGAGAAAACTCAAATAATCCCATCCTCTGAGACTTTAATCATCAGAGACCTATTTATTATAGTGAGTTGGAATGCTCAGGTCCATTTGTACTCACTTGGGTCGTTCTCACAGGGTGATTACTTTTTCCCACTGTGGCAGGCCCGCTAAAGGTACACAAATCTCAAAACTTGGAAAAAACTTTGAGGGTCTAGATTTCTGATTGTCTATAAAAGACAAGAGCATACTCTCCTACCTCTTAGATTTTTCTGAAAACACAAAAGATAGATTTTTTCATTAACCAGAGAGCAAGTTAGGTGACTAAAAAAATGAATTTAAAGAATACACGATATTTGGTCGATTTTCTCTTTAGGCAACCTGCAAAAACACGTATCAGTAATCAAGTTGTTTTTATTCTTTGACAGGTGTATGTTTGATTGATAGATTCTTTGACAAGTGTCCTAAAAGAAATTGGTTAGGCTATAAAAATCTCAAGCAGACAAAAGATAATTCAGGGTCAGCGTTAGCATAATCAAAATTTAAGCAAAAAATCCTGAAATGTAATCTGTTTTTAATCTATCAGAACACAGAATCGTACAACAATCTTCATAAAATAGAACGACAAAACGCTTTTATCGTACGAGTTAGAAATCAATACAGAACGACAAAAGATAGCATAAGCAGTGTGTTGTACGAGTTAGAAATCAACATAGAACGACAGAGTATAAAAGTCGTATGAGTGCATATTCTGATTCGTACGAAAATGTAAAGGATATGATCTTGTTTCGTACAAGAAACTACAGGCGTCAATATAATGTCATACAATGTAGTGAAACTGCTCGTACGATATTTCACAGAGGCTGTACAGACGAAACCTGTAGATAAACAAAAATGATTTTGAAGCCAAAAAAGTAGTTTTCTGCCCCACGGTGGGCACCAGAAATGTGTGTATGAAAAGTGGACCTGTATCTGTATGCACAACACTTCAATCAAGTCATTACATGCATGGTTAATCATATATAATCAATGAATAATAAACCATAACAAATCTACCCATTGCCTTCTAAAAGATGTGAGTATATGATTGCTCTCAAATTATAAGCAATACCAGTAACTAGACAACATCAAGACGAAGGATTTTATCTATATGAACATGATGAATGCTAGATGGATGCAATATTAATCTAACAATATTTATGCAATATTAAGCTAAATGATTTAATCAATGTGAAATAATTAATATGCAATATATCAATAAATCCTAGAGCAAAAACAGTATAATAACAATGTATTCTCCAACCTCTAGGATTTTTGAATGAGAGATGAGAGCCTGAATTTATAGAAAATTCAGAAAGAAACCAAAGGCTAAGATCAAATGATGATGAGTGGTCAAGATTTTCCAAGAGGAAGCACAATCCAGGTGAATTGATGTGATTGGATGCTTTTCTCAGTTTTAAAGGAAATTGAACTTAAATTAAGATAAAATCAGAAAAACTGATTTATTCTCTATTTCATTAAATTTTAATATTTAATTGTTTTAATTGCTTTCTTTGAGATTATTTATCAATTTTTAATTTGTTTTTCAAGATTATCTCCAATTGATTTCTTTTCTCAAATTTTTAATTCTTTCTTGGTCAATTAAATTCATTTTTCTGATTTATTTCCATTTTTGAAGATTTGTGCTCAATTGATTTATTTAATTAAATTAATTCCTCTTTTTTTTATGATTTAATGGCAAATTGATTTATTTAATTAAATATGCAAGGATATTCAATTAAAATAAATAAGATAATTGTTTAAAATGATTTTCTTAGAATGATTTAATTAATTAAATAAATATTTAATTAATATTGGTTAATTAGTTTTGCCATGTGACATTTGATGATTAAAGAATTAATTGTGTGCTCAAGATTGATTTAATTGTCTTTGGTTAGGACCTTGGTGACGTTGTCGAGATTAGGGGCTCATGGTTTAGATGACCATTTTTAGGGTATTATAGAAACTGCACTACATGCTAAGGTTGAACCAAAATCATGAATTGTTGATTCCAGATGCTTTAATCATATGACCAAAGACAAAGACAAGTCTATCACTCTAAAGAAGTACGATGGTGGATCAATGAAATTTCTAGGATAGGAAGCTACACTGATTTGTGGAATACAAAGTATCTTGATTGATGATAAGCATAAAATTATTGGTATTTATTATGTAGAAGGTTTGAGACATATTTTGTTGAATGTTAGTTAGATGTGTAATAGAGGTTATGAAGTTGTTTTCATAGAAATGGGATGTATGATCAAAAAAGGTAAAATCAGAAAGTTGGTAGCAAGAGGAACTAGGACAAGTTGAAATGTTTATTATACAAAGGACAAAAGTGGAAACATATGTTATCTAAGTTAGAGTAATAAATATTTGTTATGGCATAAAAGGATGAGACATATTAACTTTGATAATGAAATGCTTGCCAAGAAAAACCCTAGAGAAACTAAGCATATAATTTAGAAAACGCCAACACAAATCCACACCAACAATGAAAATTCTCAAATACGCAATCCATGACGAACAAATTCCACAAATAACTTCTTTGAAATCCAAAATCATTCTTCTCCTGAAAATACCAAAAATTATCCAAAACAATATTGTAAACTTCCCTAATTTTCAGCCAATGCAAAAAATCCCCACAAATTTTCCTAAAAAATCCTAAAAAAATTATAAAGAAAAAATCCTAAAAATAATAATAATAATCTTGCATGAGCAATATTCACATAACAGAGGATTTTACGCTCTGCAACTAAGGCAGACTTCGCAAGAGTTGAAGCCCAAGTGAAGCCGACCCTTGCTGGCGCGTACTACTATCATTTAATTCCTTCTCCCTTCGAGTGTGGGGGTGTGGTGTATAGGAGATAGCAAAATTAATAGTGTTCCTTGTTCTTCATCAAAAGCAGTAGAAGGGAGTGAAATAAATTTTCTATAGGCGCTCGTCAGTTCTCCAAGTTCCTCAGAAGGTGTTCATTTCATAGTGGTGCAGTCAGCTACAGATGGAGCACAAGCGAGAGACTGAGGAAGAGGTAAGGTTTCTTCCAATACCATTTTGATCGTTATGCCTAATTCCAAAATGAATGCATTATTTCTATAAGAGAGCACTAGGTTAAGGGATGTTGCCATCTATTTTATTATCTTAGACCACAGTAAGATCCCATCTAGAAATTTTATGAATGATTGGTTGCAAAAAATTTGGATTAATAAGATAGGGTTTCAATTGAGTTTCTATTGTATAGTTTATAAATGGTTACATATTACTTTCTTTAAAGACTCAAACAATCAGAAGGAAGTTGTCAAAAAAGAGTTTTGGACTATTGTAAATGGGTGCTTTCGAGCCATTGGGTGGACTCCCAAGGCCAACCATGATAAAATCCCCACCCTATCGTGCCCTAGATGGGTCACAATGAATAATGTCCCCCCTATACTGTGGAATTGGCTTCCCAAGGCCCTATTTTTCATAGGGAGTGTGATAAGGATGGCCAACTCATCCTCTCTTCTCCCTCACATGAATGCTAGATTACTTATCTCCATTAAACCTAGATTTGATATTCCGAGTGAAATTATGTTTGAGTTGGAAGAAGAGGCTTTCATATTCCCAATTGAATACGAGGGTGGTATTAATGTTTTCTTTCTGTGTAAATGATGAACACATTTGGAAGAACTACCCTTTGTTGAAAAACCCTAGAATTTTGTCATGTAATGGTAAAAAACTCCCTCCTTTGTCTAAGCAGAACATTCCTAATCAAGGTGATAAGGAAGATAATGCCTCTAACTTAGGGGGGCCTATGAAAACCCCAAATTTCTTCCCTCCCTCTATTTCTCAAGGGAAAGTCGATTCCCCTCTCAAAGGAGACCTGACTATTGAAGCCAAACCTAGGATATCCTCCTCTATGTATAAAGATAATAGTATCTCTAAACTAGATGCTCTTCATGTTGTGATTAAAGCAGCTGTAAAAACCCCACCCCATCCCACTTCGGATGATGTTAGTGTAGTCATGAATAGGAAAGAATCTTGGGAATCACTCTCTAAATCTAGGAACTTGAATGCTCAACAAATTGTGAGGAATTTTTTTTTAAAAACAATGGATACCAAGAAAAGAATTGAAGATCAAATTAATAATTTTGATTTAGTTGTTATTCCTACCAAACTTGTGGGTAGCACCCTTGATAACTCTTCCCCTAAACCTATGTTTGAAAAGTGCAAGGATGCCAGTGAGGGGATTGAAGTCTTAGATAATATTCATAAATCTTATAATAATTTTGACTCCAATACATGCTCTAAACCTGGTCTTGGAACCCTCAGTGTCTCCTCATATCTGAATCTTGGGGATGCAAATTACTGCCCCCTCATTAGTACCCTTACTAGGATGGGTCTGGGAGGCTATTTGGAAGCAACTAACTACAAAGTCTCTCCTGAAAATGTTCATGAAGGCAATGAGCCTAGTGAAGACAAGAGATTCTCTTGGGCAATTGTCCCTTACACTAAAGATCCCAACCAAGAGCTACTAGTTGAAGCAATGAAAGCCTATGGCATTCAAAAATAAGAACTAAAAAGGTGAAAAAGAAGAAAGGTAACAAAAAGAAGGTTGTCTCCTAGGAATTAGGTGTTGAGAAAATGTTTGAATTCAAAAGGAAGAGGGGCAGGCCATGTAACTTTATTGCTTCCTTGCCTAGCAAGAAAGGAGACCCTACGCACTTACCTAAGTGCTATAAAACCTTTAGGGAACCCATGGATACCTCTTCTTAATCTCTTATGATGAAGCTTAATTATGTATCTTGGAATGTTACGGGATTGGAATCCCCTGATAGGAAATATGTGGTCAAGAGATTTCTCAAACTCTATAAGAACACTGATGTTTTACTACTCCAAGAGATTAAGGTTGTGCAATATTCTCTAGACATCAACCTAAAATGTATTTGGAGAGATGCGGAATGTTTCGCCACTAAGCTTAAAAAGGGCAAGGGAGGATCAGCCATCCTAATCAGTCCTAGATGTAGGAATTCCATAGTGAGATGGGGATGTTCTCCTTGCAATAGATTGGTGTGGGTGATTCTTAAAGTTAAGGAGACTGAATTTGGAATTGGCTCAGTCTGTGCTTCTAATGATGTCAGAGAGAGGATTGAGATTTGGAGATGGGCTTCTCAGATGGAAGAGGTTCCTTGGTTGTTTGGTGGTGATTTCAATATGATAGAAAGACCCTCTAATAAAATGGGAGGTAGAAAATTTGAGTAGAAAGGTGATGAAAATTTCTACTGGAACAGATTGATTAACAAACTAAATGTTTTTGACCCCATGGCCGATAAAAAAAATGAATGCAATGATATTTGGTTTTCATGGTGTAACTTTCGGAAAGGTAACAAAAGAATATATTCCAGACTATACAGATTTATGCCAATAAAGAGGTGTTCCAATTAATTATAAATGACTCGGGATTTGGGGTTAGGGTGGTGCCTTACTCCCTCTCAAACCATCACCCTATCCAAACTATCATTTCTCTAGGAAGTACCGAAAGGGAGGTAGATAGCAAAAGATATAATTTTATCCTAAACTCTAGTTTACTCCTAGATGATATCAATCAGGTAGTGCTTTTAATTAAATTGTTCAATGAGCATAACACATTGTTCATCTCTGAGATAGATAAGTGGAACCAAAATGTCATTATTTGGAAGAAAATCTTTCAAACTGTTGGGAGGAAAAAATCCAAAGACTCTAGGAGGCTATAATATAAGCTACATGACTCATTATCGATAGTAGAATGACGGTGTCAAAACAACCCTAACAATGCAGCCCTTGTTGAAACTGTATGGCACACTAAAGATTCCCTTAGAAGGATGCAGCACCACAAGATCCAAGGGCTTAGGACTAGGGCTAGGAAACTTTGAGTGCATCAAGGGGATAAAGAATCTAAATAGTTTCTCAAGAGTAAAGAAGCTAAAGAAAGAATTGGTGATATTTGGATGGAAGGCCATACCATCTCAAACTCTAATGACATCCTCAATGCATTCAAGTAGTTTTATTCCTCCCTTTTCTTCTCAAAGGACAATGACTCCTAGAAGGAAAATCATAGGGATGGAATCAGGTCAATCATTCCCAACATGGTGAGTAAGGAGGACAAAAGTAGGTTAGACAAAGATATCTCATTGGAGGACATTCTTAATGCCATCTCCTCTCTTAGCAATGATAAAGCCCCCAAACCAGATGGGCTTACAGTTGAATTCTATAAGGTAAATTCTAAATGGATTGGTGAAACCTTACTTAAAGTATACAAGGAGGCCATTTCCTCTGGCTTATTGGGTAAGGAGATCAACATTGGTCTCATCAAACTGCTCCCTAAGAAAGGGGATAGATCTCTCCTCAAGAATTGGATGCATATCACTCTCTTGAATGTATCTTATAAAATCCTAGCAAAGGTTCTTGTTATAAGGTTAGAATATATTCTTCCCAAAGTGATAAACCACACCCAAACTAGTTTTGTCAAGGGGAGATATATTTTAGAAAATTTAGTCACTTGCTAGGAGGCCATGAATTAGACCAAAGACTCGGGACAACTCACTACTATGCTCTTTCTTGACTTTGAAAAGGCCTATGATAGAATTGAATGGAAATTTGTCTTCATGATTTTGGAAGGTTTTGGTTTCCCTAAAGGTTTTTCCAACATGGTTAGAACATTGTGGATTGATGCTAGTGCATGTGTTGAAGTGAATGGGCTCATGTCTAAGAGGTTTGGGCTCTCCATATCTATCTAATAGGGATGTCCTCTAGCCCTTGCCCTGGTTGTTATTGTAGCTAAAGTAATACACTATCTATTAAGAGACAGTAAGTTATTTCCCAAGGTGAAGGGCTTATCTCTGTCGGACATTGAGGAGTTGTCCAATGTGCAATTTGCGAATGACATAACTATTATTCTTGATCTATCTGAAGATAAATTTTCAAACCTGATGGAAAAGTTGGATATATTATGTGGAGCATCAGGGAGAGATTTCTTTGACCAAGTCAATTATGCTTGGTTGGGATCTCCAACCTCCCCCATGGCTTGGCAAGTATTATATCTCATTGGGGGGTTCAAACCATCAGGTTAAATATTTAGGGAATCCTTTTTTAGTCAACCCCAATCTAAAATATATGTGGCTTTGGATTAGAGAGAAAATTGACTGCAAACTCAGAAAGTGAAACAAATATTTCATCTCTCTAGTAGGTAGGGTTCAAGTTTGTCAAAAAACCCTATCATCATACAACATATACTATGTTTCTTCTTGGTTGTTTGACATTTATCAATGGAACCGTTTTCAAAAACAAATAAGACAGTTTATTGGGTCAGATGGTAGAGGTAAAAGGAAGGCTCATATTATCAAATGGGAATGGTGTGTTATGAGAAAATCCAAAGGGGGGCCTAGGCTTGAAAGATCTTTGGCTTCAAGGCATGCTACTAGCTTCTAAATGGATCTTCAAAGATTTAAATAGAAAGGAGCCATGGAAGGTATTGATTAGAAATAATATTGCATAGTCAATTCCTAAGCAAGGTAAATCCTGGAGATTTTTGCCTCTGAATGATCTGGTTGCAGAAATTTTGCAGTCAAACCATCAAGATTAGTGGTTTTAAAGGCCATCTAGAGAACCTACGAAGGGGTGAGACACCTCATTTCTAACAATGGCATCATTAGTGAAGATCATTTGGTTTGCGGATTTCGTTCAATTTGGTGGAATCTATACAATAAGGGAAAACCACTTGCTCTCACTTAGGGATGCTCAAGTAAGAACTAGACCATTAAAGGTATTAGATACTTCAAGCACGTCCTAAGAAATGGTCACCTTATCTCTTGGCCAAATCTTTGCAATAATTGTCAATGGAGAACCTACACTATGCTGAGAGAAGCATGTTCTACTCTCTCCCTCCCTAGAGGTTGTGTTAATGAGGATAGATTTACCCAGTTTGTATGGCACAATGACACTCCTCTACATAAAATAAAAGCCAAAGACATTTATACCCAGCTTGTTGATAGAGATGATATTTTGAACCACATTAACAAATGTTAGAATATGAAACTAGAGGTTTCTAAGTGGAACAAACTCCTTGGTTGCCTGTGGACCAATCCAGTTGAGCCTAAACATAAGTATTTTTCTTGGTGCCTTACACTACATAGATTGCCTATGTATTCTTCAAATGGTCGTCCTACTCTTTTCTCTTGATATAGAGTTCCTAAGACTCTGAAACATGTTTTCTTTGAATGTTTATTTGCTAAAGAAATATGGAAAAATTTTGCAATTTTTGTCAATGTTAATATCATCAATTGGGAATGTGTTATTGGATATGTGTCAGGGTTCTCAAAAAGTGTCAATGTCTTTTGGTCTGTTCTCTCATCTGTTGTATTGTGGTCAATTTGGAAATCTAGAAATAACGAGTTTTTTAATGGAATTGAAAGAATCCTTACAACATCTCTCAGGAGACTCATATTCTATAATGTCTCTTGGTAGGTTATAGTGGTTATGAGGATCTCTGGGAAGAAGTTTGAATAGTTGGTTGGGGATGGACATGCTAGGATGCATTTTTGAAACAGGGCTTGCTAACTTCATGGCAGAGTTGGAGATAGAGAAGAAACCATCACTTATTGTAGCAGCAACCCTAGTTATAGTTGCAGATCTAGGTTCAGCAGTTGACATCCCAGAATCCATCCCTCTCCTCGATTTTGCAAGGATGAGACAAATCTGGATGGAAGGTCAGTAAGGATGGGTTGCTTGGATAGATAATGACTTTAGTCTTCTCTTTGATTAAGCTTTTCAATTCCTATGTGATACAGATTAGTGATTATGCCATTTTTTATATAGCATCTTTTTGTTATGATACTCCTTGGGGTTGCAACCCCACAGTGATACTTATGCTAGTTTTCTACCTCGGATATATTGTATTTTTACCAGTTCTGCTCTTGTAATATTCTATTATCTTTAATATAAAAAATAATAATAATATTTCATGCACAAAACCCAAATAGAAATTCAACGCAAAGCATAAATCTCACACCACTTCCACCTTCGAAAACACAGGAAAAACAATTAAAAATAATAATTACTAAACAAAACTCCAAATTAGCTAATAAAGCTAAATAAAGTAAAATAAAAGAATAAATAATTAATTAACAATTAAATATAAAATCTCCAAATAAAATAATCAATTAAAATCCCAATTATATATAAAAGCTTCAGTAATATAATTTCAATAAAAATATTTATTTAATAATATTAAACTCACAATAAATACTATTTATTAATTACACATTAGAACTCATAACATTAGTAATTAATTAACTACCATAATAAAATCAACCCACATAATAATTAAATAAACATCACATGACAACTTAAACAAAATACTAAAACTGATAAGGTATCGACTAGGCCTAGAATGTGATAGGACATTATATCATTCTTTGTTTCAACTTCCCATTGGGATTAGAGACATGCTCAGGCCTGTGAAGCCAAGTGGATTTGATGTCTAGTACCTACAATCCTACATAACATCAAACATCTAGGCACAACATATATATATATATATATAGTCACGGAGTAGACAAAATGGTGGAAAGAGAATCACAATGTCACACCCCACTCACAATGAGTGGTATGACATCGTCCCTTCCACATCCACAAATACAAATCATAATAAATACATATAACATCATCATGTAAAATATAGTCATAAAGTAAATTTAGCACATAACATGATAACATCATAAGTAAGCATAAATCACTGAATATGCTTAAATGTCCAAATATCAACATAGTCCATAATGTATCATCATCCATATAAAACATAATATATCATCTATCAGCATGTAATATCTATCATCATAAACATGATCAAAACCATAAGCATCTACCAAGAGTATCTTAAATGTATCTAAACAAGTCCACAAATGTATAACAATACATCAAAATAAAAGTATGTCAAGGAGGGACACTACATATTACATGATAAAGATCAATAACTTTAAGGTAGTAAGAGATTTACCTAGGATTGTCAAGCCTATTGACACTATGTGCAGGGAATGTTAGTTGGGGAAGAAAACAAGGAGAATTTTCAAGAACAAGGAGTACTCCATGTCATATCTATTGGAGATAATTCATACACACTTATGTGGCCCTACAAGAACAAGCAAACTTAATTGTGAAAGGTATTTTATTTTACTCATTGATGATTATTCTATAATGATATGGGGTACATTTTTTAGAGAAAAAATTGAAGCTTTTGAGAGATTTAAAGTTTTCAATTCAATGGAATAAAATCATGTTGATGCTAGAATAAAGTGTTTGAGATCTGATAGAGGTGGAGAATTTACTTCAAATGAACTTGACAATTTTTGTGAGAAATATGGTATTAGGAAAAATCTTTTTACTCCAAGAACTCAGCAAAATGGTGCGGTAGAAAGGAAGAATATAACTGTTATTGAGATGGATAGAACTATAATGAAAGATGCTAACCTAACTAATGGATAATGGAATGAAGTTGTGCATATTGTTGTTTATATTCTTAACAAGGTTCAAATAAGAATAAACCATACAAGGACACCTTATGAGTTGTGACCATCTTCTGTGAAATATTTCAGAATCTTTGGAAGTAAGTACTATATTAGAAGAGATGAGAATGACCTAAGAAAGTTTGATACCAGAGTAGATGAAGGAATATTCTTGGGATGTGCTAAAAATAGCAAATCCTTCCATTGTTAAAACAAGAGATTAAACGAGATAGTGAAGATTACAAATGTGAAATTATGTGAAGTATGGGATCAGACTGCCCCTAAACCTATTCAAGAGACTAAATTTGAGATTATTTTTGCTATTGTAGAAGAAAAGACAGATCTAGAAGGAATCAATGAAGAAAATTCAAATGAATAAAAAGAAGATAAAGAAGAACTGGATCAAGAAATCAAGACCTCGAAATATGTACAGAAGAATCATTCAAAAGATCATATAATCAAAGACAAGAACAAAGAAGTTCTGACAAGAAGAAGTGTTATAGAGGTAAATGAGAATTGTTATTTTCTTTCACCTATTGAACCTAAATCATATGAAAAAGCAAGCAAAGAAGAAATATGGTTAAGAGAAATGGAAGAAGAATTGAATCAAATAAAGAAGAATCAGCCTTGGGAGCTAGTACCTAAACCGATGGATAAAAATGTGATAGGAACTAAGTGGGTGTTCCTGAACAAGCTAAACAAACAAGGACAAGTCACAAGAAACAAGGCAAGATTGGTATGTAAAGGATATTCTTAGGTAGAAGGTATTGATTTTGAAGAAACTTTTTCCCCATTTGCTAAGATGGAATCTATTATAATGTTTCTTGTTTTTTCTACCAACAAGAACTTTAGAGTATATCAAATGGATGCTAAGTCAGCATTTCTGAATGGAGAACTGTAATAAGAGGTAAACATTGAACAACTGAATGGATTCTGATTGTGAGATGATCTAGACATGGTTTTCAAGTTAAAGAATGCTTTGTATGGACTCAAACAAGCACCTAGAGCATAGTATGCAAGATTGGATAGCTATTTATTACAACAAAATTTCAAGAAACATACTACAAAAAATAATCTTTATTTCAAGGTTGAAGGCATTAAGTTGTTAATTATTGTTGTTTAGGTTGATGATATTATCTTTGGAGGAATTGATGGTTTATGTAAATAATTTGTAGAAGAGATGCAAAAATATTTTTGAGATTTCTATGTTTGGAGAGATGTCATTCTTTCTTGGTCTTCAAGTTACTTAGTTGAATGATGCAATATTTATTTCTCAAGCTAAGTATGTTAAAGAGATGTTAAAGAAGTTTTCTAAAGAGAATTGTAAACCTATTTCTACCCCTTTATTTGTTGGATGTAAGCTAGGCAAAGATGATACATCTCTAGATATTGATCAGAAGAAGTACATATCTATGATTGGAGGACTATTATATCTTACCACTTCTAAACTTGATATTATGCAAGTTGTGTGTTTGGTTGTGATATTTCAAGCTAGTCTGAAGAAAATGCATGATCAAGCAGTGAAGAGGATTTTTACATATTTGAAAGGAACTCAAGATTTTTTCTTATGGTACTAGAAGGATGGAGTTTTCATGTTGAAAGCTTATACAAATGTTGATTGGGTTGGAAGTGTTGATAACAGGAAAAGTACTAGTGGTGGTGCATTCTTTTTGGGAGACAGATTGGTTTCATAGATAAGTAAGAAACAAGAATCAATATCTTTATCCACTCCAAAAGCTAAATATATTTCTGCAACATCTTGTTGTACTCAAGCATGTAGATGAAGTAGACTCTTAAGGATATCAGAGTAGTGTATGGTGAAGCTATTCCTATTATGTGTGATAATACCAATGCTATAAACATCTTGAAGAATCCAGTTATGCATAGAAGAACTAAACATATTTCAATCTATTACCATTTCCTAAGAGAGAAGTTTGTAGAGAAAGAAGTTAGAGTGGAATACATTTCTACATCAAAGGAGATAGCAGACATTTTTACTGGCTTTGGCGAAGGATACTTTTAAGTGTCTCAAGCAAAAGTTAGGGGTTATTGCCCCTCCTTTTTCTAACTAGATGCATTTTTAGTGGTACATTTTTCCAAGGATAGACTTAGTGCCTATCCTTGTCTCCTAGATCGATGTTTTGCTCTTAGGGGGAGCAATGGTGTGAGTTCATCAGTATGGTTTTCAGCACCCTTTGTCATTTTTGTCAATGAGGGAGAGAGAGTTGTTGTGAGATGGGAGAGAGATTTGTTGTGAGATTGGAGAGAGTTGTTGTGAGATTGAAGAGAGTTGTTATGAGATTATTATGGGGGGAGAGAGAGAGAGAGAGAGAGAGAGTTGCTATGAGATTATTAGGATCATATTGGTGTTGCCATCAATGACAAAGAGGGATATTGTTGAAGATTATTAGATTTTGTTGATAGCATGAGCTTATATGGTTGTCATTGATGTCAAAACTAGTTATGCAAATGGATGTTGGTCCATATATGCTTTATTAGACCTCGTTATCTGGATAGATGATGGTTTGGATATACTTCTAGTGTTGGTTGTGTCATCCTATATTCAAGGTAGTCCAGAATGCTTTTGGTGTCCTTTGGATATGTTGCTAATTGTATTCTGATTTAGTGGATCATATTCTTTTGGTCTAGATATGTGTTGGAAGATGTGTTGAGATATTATTTTGGGTCTCACCTTGGCATGTGGAGATCTACATGGAGTATTTTACATCGAAAGAGGTTATGTGGCTCATTGGTTGATTATGTCTACATGTTACATTTGGTAATTCCCTTTGGAGTATGTGTTAGCATGTTTATATTGTTGGATCAATCATGGAAGGATGTATTATGATATGTTTTGGTTCCCACTTTCTCCTGGAGTGGACCAATCTAACTATATTAAGTCTGTGTGGCTTATTTTGTGTAATATTGCTTATTTTATTTTTGTTGACCCTTAATTAGGATTTCAATATTGTATCTCATATTTAAGATGTGTGGATGGATGAGAAGTGAATTGTGTGAGAAGTTTATGCAAATATTTTGTAATCATATTTGAGGTTGTGGTGATGCGAAAGACAATTTGAAAAGAGATTTGAAGCTGATATATTCTATAAGATAGTGTGTTGGGATTCACTTGTTTAAGGAAAATTTTATGATCAGGAGAATCCTTCTCAATTTCAAGACAATTTCAAAAGAGATTTGAAGTTGATATATTCAGCTATTTCATTTGTTGTCGGTTGACAATGAGTCCTTTGGTAGTAGTTTGTATCTTGTCTTGAAGAAGTGTTCTTCAACTATGCAAGTCCTTTTTGTATCTTTCCTAAGGTTGTGTGCCTTAGTTCTGCAAGTCCTTCAAGTGTTGTGTTCCTTGGTTGTAATCCTAAAACATTGTAAAGATTGTTATTCATATTGTGAGTTAGATTGTCACTGTGATTTTTCCTTGTTTGGGTTTTCCATGTAAATCTAGTATTCATGTGTTGATGATTAATGTGTTATGGCTAAGAAAGTTAGTGTTGTTTATTGATAATTGTTTTTGAAGTTTCAAACCAATTCACCCCCTCTTAGTCCTATCGGGTGTACAACACTTTATATAGTTTTATGGATTCTTTAAGGACTTTATCTGATTTTTATGGATTTTTTAGGACAATATTTGATTTTTATTGACTTTTTTCAAGACATTATTTGATTTTTAGGAATTTTTTCAAGACATTATTTGATTTTTATGGATATTTTTAGGACCTTATTTGATTTTTAGGGATTTTTTAAATAATGATTAAGGATTTTACCCCCAATCAGGCCTAAGACAATGTATCACAACAATGGGGAGATTGGACTGACTTAGTGTTTGGTCTATAACATAAAAGGAAATGCACCTTAGACCATGAGGGATATGTTGAAAGGTTTTATTATGCATGGTGGGATGAAAATGGGGGATGGATATGCATGACCAGATAAAATACTAATTGATGATGGAGTTGTGATCTCTATGCATGGCGCCTATTTGCTAGGTTTTCACCATGGTACTTACCCAAAGCGCATGTCTACTATGTTTTCTCTATAGGGTGATTTTTTCCTCTTTTACTTTTTTTATATTTTTATTTTTTTGGAGGTCACATAAGACACTCGTTTGCCAAGTTTTCATCCAGGTGCCTATTTTTTATATTTTTATGATTTTTATTCTTTTTGAATTTTTTATTTTTCTAACACTACGATCCTCTAAGCATTCAGTGTAGTAATTTTTAAGGTTAATTATAATGATAGGATCAAACAATGATTCACCTTCTATACTTGACAATTGATAAGCATCATTCCCATTAGCTCCTCTGACAACATAGGGTCCCAACTAGTCAGGCTTGAACTTTCCCAGCCTCTCTTCCTGCAAGATTCCTCTAATTCTCTCTTAGGACCAAGTCTCTAATCTCCAAGAATCAGACTCGTACCCTCTTATTGTAGCTCCTTAGATAGTTCTGATATGCTTGAAGATGATTGAGGGTATTCTATTATTTTTCATCAAGCATATCTAGGTCATGTAGTCTAGCAACTACGTACTCTTTGTTGGCAATTGAAACTCATCCAGATTAGCTGTGTTGTCATTGATGGTAACACACACCATTTTGGGTTGGTCACTTAACCGGTACTCACTAGTATACATTGTTTGGCAACCAGCATTCAAATCATCCAGCACCGGCAGTCAAAGGAAACCGGCAAACTAGGAACCAGTATATGAGGCTGACATGGGAGATTGAATTTAATGAATTTATTTTGGTTTAGGCCGACATGTAAATAAATTATAATATCATTGTAAACCGACATAAGGCATTTATATTTGTGTTTTGGAAGGGCATTTAAGTTAGTCTGGTTCAGTTATTTTGAGAATATATAGAATGTAATGGAATATAGTAATGTGCTATTGTGCAAGCAATCTTGATCGACAGAATGAGAATGTAATATTTTGTAGTCGGTCTTGGATATTGGTTTAGAGGTTTAGGAAGTGAAGCAAGATACCGGTAAGGAAGGACACAATGTAAACCAGTACAGACTATGCTTTAACCGAAACTGATCCAACATAGCAGATGCACTCTCAGAGTTCAGAATTTTGTTTGTAACTCCATATGTGGTGTTTGTAGTCAGTGAGGCTCCTTTTGTGATGAAGAGTGTGCTCTAGGTTGTTGGCCTTCCTACATGTGCAGGCCCCTATTGTAATATTTATTCATTTGCTCAGTGGATAGATATTGTGGGTCTCCAATCCCACCGTGGTTTTTCCTCTTTGAATTTTTCCACATATAAATATTTGTGTTATGGTGTATGCTCTTATGGTTGCTTCATTTCTATTTGATGTTATATTCTTTCATGTTTACTGGTTACTAAACTGCATTGTTAATAAGGTTTAAATTTATTATACCGATAGAACACTAATTCCCCCCCCCCCCCCCTCTCAGTGTTCTTGGATTCCAATAATTGGTATCAAATCTTGGTGCCTTGGACTAAGTCTAACAGCTTGAGGAGAATCTTGAATCCAGAATCCATGGAGATGAGTCTATAGAAACAACTTGAAGTATCACTTGAGGACTATGATGTTGAAAAGATGAAGAACTTGAAGTTGCAAGATGAATTGAACTCTGCAAAGGAGTTCATTCTTACCCTACAAGAGAGGCTGACATTTGTTCAAGCTAAAAGGAAGGAACTTTTAAAAAATTTGGATGATGAAGAGAAGGATGCCCTTAAGGAACAATGTCAGAGGCTGAGTCCAAAGAAAGGTGTGATGAAGAATGAAATGCAAGCCATGACTATGAGGATATCCAAGGAGATTGAAGATCGGAAGAAGAATGAAGAAAATCTTGATAGATCTAAGGAATGCATTAGGTTGGCATATGAGAATGATGTGTTGAGAACTGAGTTGGTACAATCATAGAACAATGAGAAAGAGTTGGAAATAATGATGTCAATCCTAAGAAGTAATCATGCTACAAATGAAAACAAAGAAAAGTTCAGGGTCAATTCTGCAAGGCTTGATGAATTATTGAAGGATCAAAGAGACACTGGAGACACTAGAGGTATTGGGTTTGAGCATGGAGAAAGCTCCAATACTGCAAATCAGGGGAATCCGCCAGACAATCAAAATCAAAATTCATCGGTAAGGCAACCTAATGCACATAAATTTAATGGTAGATTCTTTGTTTGTAACAAGTTTGGTCATAGAGAAAGTCAATGCATAAATAGAGCAAATCAGAATAATAATGATGTTCACAATTAGTGTTCAAAGTGTAATAAGTATGGTCATAGGGCAAAAGATTGTAGAATTAATGTCAGATGTCATGCATGTGAAAATTTTGGACATATGGCTAATCAATGTAGGTCGAAGAATGGTCAAGGACTCAATAAGGAAATTTAGAAAAATAATGTCACTTGCTATGCATGCAACAAAATAGGACATATTGCCAAATATTGCAGAAGCTAGAACAAACCGGTAGGAAATGATGAAAAAGGAAAACAAAAGGTTGAAGATATCTAGAAGGAGCATGAGAGGAAATGGGTTAGGAAATCTAAAGATCAACCGGCAGAGACAATCAACCCGGTTACTCAACTGGTAGAACAGAATGTTCCTGCATCGACAGGAAACTCATCTGGTAACTAAGTCATTAGCCTTATGGGGAGGCAAATTAATGACAAACCTTGCATTGCCCTCGATAGAGGTCTGAAAGCCTATTTCAGATCTTCGTGAAGACAGTCTAGAGATTCACCGGTGCTGAGATAATGAATTATGAATTTAGTATGATATGTCAGCATGCATTAATGACAATGAGAAATTAGGGTTTTCAAAGAATAAAAGGGAAATGTTGGTTCATTTTTTATCACACAACATTCAGAGTGAAATAGAGTGAGTTCAAGAAAATCAAAAGCATTCCAAGCAAATTCTAGTGCATTCACAGTGGATTTTCAAAAGCTTTCACTGGCGAAGGTTGTGAGGTATTTTATCAGTGTTTGAGCTATCTTTTGTTTGCAATGGCTTCTGGATCATCTTCTTCTCCAGCAGGTGTGGCTACCCCTATTTTTGTTGACATCAAGGACCATCCACACCCTATTTTCAAGCAGTGCCCTTAGATTACGAAGGTCAATGATTCAATCAGTGTATTTTCTAGGGTTTATGAAGGAGTTTTGTATGTCGAATATGTTTGTGCATATATTCATTGCACTTTGGAGGATTTGGGTTTTGTTGAGATCAAGAACATGTATATTGGCACCTTGCTGAACCAGGATGGGTCAATGAAACTAAAATTTCAAATTCTAAAGGATCGGGGTTTTATTGACATTTTGGAGTTGCCAGAATTTGAAGGTGATTTGATCTGGTATGCACCGAGCTGAGTCCATGGAAAATTCATATGGCTATACCGGCCCCACAAAATCACAAAGGAAGCTATTCATGCGATCACTGGTTTACCCCAGACCGGTCCAACCCTTGGAAGGAAGAAGATATCTAACAATGAAGTGGATAAGTTAACTGGTGCAACATCTAACAACCGGTCAATGAGAATTAGTACTATCAGAGACAAAGAAGTTCAATTCGCAAGCATGATCATCGATTACAAGGTAATCCAATCAAACCAGTTGAACTTTGTTTCTAGTTCATGCATTTACTATGCTCACAAAATGATTAAGGAGAATGAAAATTTATATCTATGTCAATGGATGTGTGATGAATTGATAATAAACCTAGGGAAGATTAAGGGTGAGAAAAAGGGTATTTTTTGGTATGGAAACCTTGTTGTTTGTTTAATGCTTTTCTTTCTGAATGAGTTACCTAGAACTAGTAAGACCCAATGGGCATTTGATATACTGGTAGAAAAACAAATTAAAGATGCTATAAGGAATATGAGACAGGATAGGGACTCCATTCTTTGGTGTTATTTTAAATCATTCCAGAAAGCAATAAAGAAGAGAGAAAGGGTTCCAAATCATATTGTAGATAAGAATTCAACTGAAATCTATTTTATGGTAAAGAAGGATGAAACACTGATGGAGGCAGTGCAACATAGGAAGATCTGGATAATAGAGATGGGCTATGAGGTAGATGCTGAGATCTTGGACTTATATGCCAATACTCTTATTGATGCCTCGGTTGATGAAGAAGAGAAATCCTTTGGGACTGCAAAGCAAAAAGAAACTAAAATTGAAATTGGATTTAGTAAAAAGAAAAGGGAAGGAAAGATCAAGAAGGTTGGGGAATGTGTACAAAAGATGTCCTCTGAGATAAATAAAATTATTGGATTAGTTGAAGGGTCATATTCAGTAGCAGTGTAGGCTCCACCGGCAGCAACAACCGGCAAGGGTGTAGTAAAGAGGAAGAAACCAGAGACTTATATTACCCCTATTACATCCGATTTTGATACTAATGTTGTGCCCTCAAAGATTCCCAAGACTTTCATCAGGATACCAAGGAAGAAGGTTGAGGAAGTAAAGAAGAAGAAAGTGAAGGTGTATAAACCTAAAAATGGTCTGAAGATAATTAATTAAATAAGCAATTATTTAATTAATCCTCCTTCTCAATTTAATTGAATTCACTAAGCAATTTGATTAAATTTCCCCTTTCATCTACTTATTAATAAATCTAAGGATTTATTTAACATGTTCATTTCAATAATCCTCCTTGATTAATTAATTCAAATTAATTAATTCCCCGCATCAAATTCATTTCTTCTAAAACCCATAATTAATTAAAACAAATCAATTCATGAGTTTTTGAAATTAATTAGCCTTTTCTTATTATTTGAATTTTTAAAATTCAAATTCTCCTAACTTTTAACCACCTAACCTAACCTCTTCTAAACCTAACCCATTTTACCTACCCACATGTTCCCTTTCATCCAACCTCTTCTAGAAGCTTTGTGACACTTGTCACTAAGTGTTCCCTCTCATCCAACCCCTTCTAGAAGCCTCTTGACACTTGTCACCATAGAGATGACAGATGTTCCCTTTAATCCAACCCCTTTGCCAACCTCCTCCAGTTTAACCATTGATATCTTCAAATCAATCTTGACCATTGATTCCTGCTAGATCACCCTTAGCCTTGGAAAATCCTATAAATAGACCTCATTTTGGAGCACAAAGGGTCCCAATTTCATCTCATCATATGCATTGTTACTATAGGCATCTAGCTTATAGCTTATCATTTTAGCATTGTTATCATGTTCATTTTTAGCTTAATTTCATCTTCATTCTAGCTTATTTTCTAGAATAATCAAGAAATCATGTAGCTTAATCATGATATTCTTGCTAGATCATGCATCTTCATCATTTAAATCCTCCATTTAAATGTAGTCAAGTCACTGGAGTTTGCATACCAAGATCTGAGAGCAAAATTCATACTCGCATTTACGAGGAGGCGATAGATTGCTTGGTGATGGTTTTGTATTTCTTTAATTTAATTCACTAAGGGTTGCTTGTAATGATTTATTGAGCACATTGTGTTTGTAGGTACAGGTACACTTCACGGAACATGACATTTTGGCACCCACCATGGGGTAGAAATCATCATTTTCGTCCTCTCAAGCTTCAACAAACATCTATCTCTGTCGGACCTGAATCAGAGTGTCGTATGAGTTGATTTTCCAACTCGTACGAAATACCTTTTAGTCTAGTATGAAACCTCTTCCTGTGTCATACGAACTAATTACCTTGTCGTACAAAGTATAAATTCATGTAGTACGAAATTTTGACTAAGTGAATTATGTATCATACGAAATAATTTGCATTGTCATGCGAGAGCTAAATGTGTGTCGTACAAATTTCTGGATGCAAAATCCTATTTCGTACAAGTTCATTTTGGTCTCTGTGCAAAATCTAAAGTTTTGTCATACTAAGTGGAAAATTGTGTCCTACGAGTCTCTGTATCTACAATTTTTAACAGACTATATTTTAGGGTTTTCTGGTTTTAATCCGAGATTTTCTAATGCTAACTCTGATCTATTTATGAGATTTTGGTAGCCTAACTCTTTTCTTTAGGATGATTTAAGGAGATACACTTGTCAAAGACATAATTCAAAACACATTTCATGACTACTAATGGATCTATTTTGCAGGTTGCCTATGAATCTGACTAAACTTTGTGTATTCATTAAAGCTTTCTAGGCACACTTCAATTTTGCTAAGGGAATGAACAATCATGTATTTTGTGTCTTTGATGATAGGTGAGTATTCTCTCACCTTTCTTAGGTGATCAGAAACATAGACTCATCTTTTTCTTTCATTGGTGCATTTCTTTAGTAGGCCTGCCCTCCCGAGGAGTAATAACTCTTGGATATTAAGGTCGGTGAGAGGGGAACGACCTAAGTGGGAATGGCTAACACCAAGTAATCCAACCCACTATAAAATAAATGTGTTTTTGATGAAAATCAAAGCAATAGTAGTGCTCGAGAATATCTCTCCTCCATACCTTTGGGTATATAAAACCTTGGTTTTTAAGGCTGGGAGACCTCTTAATTGAGTTTATACCTTGACGCACCGAATGGATCCCTTACTAGTACCGGTTAAAATAGAAGATACCTAATTCACCTCTGAAAGGGTGATAATCTTTGTGCAAGAGAGATAGTAACTCTCCCAAGACACTTGCCAAATTGTACCCCCATTAGCACTTGGAGTCAGATAATACGGCGTTGAGAATCTATTGCGTCAGACTTAGCGGTTGTATTCTGATTAGCTATTGGGTGTGTACCTAAGTCAGAAAGCAAAGGTTTTCATTCTCAGCCAACTTCCTTAGGGTTTAACATGCTTGGAGTCACTTATCATATCATGTGTTTTCTGTGTATTCATCCCTAAATCAACAAATCAGACATCCAAAAATGGGAAGACATAAAGAAAAACATTGAACTTTAGTTATCAAAATTCAACCAAACAAACATTTTTATCTCTGCTCTGTTATCTGTCGTACGAGTTAGGATCTCTATCATATGAACCTATTTGCATAAAATCTTGTGTCGTACTACACAGCATTTTGTGTCATACGAGTCAGTTGTTTTGTCGTATGGTTCAGAAAAGTGTGTCGTACGAGCCTCTTCTTTTTACATGAAAACTTATGCTTTGTCGTATAGACTCATATCTTGTGTCA
The DNA here is from genome assembly GCF_030272615.1 of Cryptomeria japonica. NCBI lineage: Eukaryota > Viridiplantae > Streptophyta > Pinopsida > Cupressales > Cupressaceae > Cryptomeria > Cryptomeria japonica. Next base: position 108,587 of record NW_026729237.1, on the reverse strand, counting down.
TTCTAAACTGCATATCCTGTCGTATGAAACTCTACATTTGTCTTTGTCAGTCCAGAGTTGTGTTAGCATGCCTGTTTTTGATTTGTCATTTCTGCCTGAGCAATTTGTAGTAAACATAAATACCTATTATCTATCAATCTGTGCTTAGATTGTTGTCTTGGTTCACTTGTTCAAGTTATCATCCATCAAAATCAAACTCTAGAAAATATACACCTTAAGATTTTCAAGTGCTCACCCTTAACAAGTTCAAGATCTAAACATCTCAAAGTGCATTATCACCCTCTTTGGTAAACTGATCACTCAAACATACTTTCTCATCAGGATCAATCATCTTTTATAATGAAACTAAAATGTGTGGTCAGGATAATCTTTTCCCACATCGTAGGATATATCATTCCTACTTGACTTGGTTCTTATCAAATCACCATCATTGCACTCCTAAATCGAAGATCAAAAAACTTGCAAACCTTTAAACACTTGAATCATTTTATTGTGTCATATCATTCTAGCATATCTACATTGACCGTTGATCACTTATCAAAAAAACTTTTGGACAATCAAACCCCTGAAACAGAAACAGAAACATTTGAAATAGCTAAAAACCATATCAACATGGAATACCAAAGCAAAATACAAGTAACAAACCAATAAATCAGAGCAATCAAACAAGTTCAAAATCACAATCCAACTATGTTAAAACCTCACAAGGATTTAAATACATCTCAAAAGAAAGGTGGTTCTTTTATGCACCTCTTAAAGAGATCCCTAAACGATTTGGCTAAAGAAGATCAAAATCGTACACCTATGTCTAGCAATGGCTCATCCCCCCATAAGCAAACTGACGCTCCAAAGGCATCTATTCCTACACCTCTTGAAAGCTTGCAAGAATCTTCCATAGCATCATCACCAAAGAATACATCAAAAGATGAAATTCACCAAGGGATATCCATAATTGCCATCAAACCTATTTCAAAGGATCCTATTCAAAGCCCATCTCCTTCATATCCAAGCATTGATTCCTTGTAACATCCCCATAGCGCTTCCTTGCAAATTTAAGTCCTCATTCATAGAATGCTTGTTAAATGTGTCTTGATAGATGGAGGAGCTAGCTTAAACATTTGCTCATTGAGTCTTGTCCATGCTCTAGGTTATGCAGAAGATGCAATTGATTCCCAGAAAAAGATAAAAATCAAAGCACATAATGAAGAAGATCATTCATCTAAAGGAATGGTGATATTACCCATCAGCGTGGGACCTTTGCAGAAAGATACACCATGCAAAGTTCTAGACATGGAATTACCATACAACATACTCTTGGGGAGACCATGGATTCAGGACATACAAGCTATTACATCAACATGTCATCAGTGCTTAAAATTTCCATACAATGTATAGGAAATCACAATATCAGCAGACTCAAATCCATTGCAGTATAATAATCTGAAATTAGCTCAAGAGGTCAGTGTTTCACATAACAAAGAGGTAGCACCTTCAAGCACACAATCCAAGGAACAATCATTTGCATCAATTTTGTCAAACATGGAAGAACAAATGCAACTAAGAGATCAAGGGACCGGAGAATATTTGCTATCCTGGAAAAACAAACAAGAGCAACTTGAAATTAAAAGGGAAGAAGAAGATGTAGAAGTCGATGTAGTTCACACATATGCAGGACAAACATTAGGAACTAGCCCACTTGAATCAGAATCACATTCGACTGACATGGACTTAACTAAGGATGATCAAGATTTTCTTATACGAGGTCATTCTGATGAGAGTATCATTCTAGACATGGAAATACATAATGAAAGCTCTGACATCTCTATCATTACCCCTAATATCTTTGAAATTATTCAACCTAAAGATCCTTTATCCTTAAGCTATCCTGAACCTATGGACTGGGAAAATGAAGAATATACTGACATTGATACCTCACCTAATGACCACGCCATATTCTTATATCTCAATGAAATCAAACCACAACAACTTTCACTAGGGATTCCGCTAACGTATCTTCCAGTCAAGTGGGTGTTAAATCTCCTAGTCGCAAAAGTGAAAATCAAGAAAACAATATCAAGTCTAATGATAGAAACCATTTATTAGCAACATTAGATCAAAAAAAAGTAAAAACAAAGGATGCATCTAACGGTGAAAACCTCCTCTAGGTGCCGAAAGATGGGAGATTTGACACTTCACCTAAATTTTATCAAGAAAAGTCATCTATCCTAATAGAACCAACAAAGGTTGTTATCATTGACACAATTGATCTACATCCAACAATCTCTCTATCAGAACTAGCAAGACAAAAATACTTGAAACCATTCAAAAGATGGCAAGTCAATTTTACCTAGACATATACAGACATTCCAAGGTTCGATTCATATCTTACAATACATCACCCGAATATCAGTCCAAGAGCAGACATCAATAAAAGAACACAACATGGATTAGGAGCCGGTATTCTACTCATCACACCACAAGGTCATACAATCTTGAAAGCATACAAATTAATCTTTCCATGCACAAACAATATAGAGGAGTATGAAGCATTGGTAACAGGTATCAAAATGGTTGTAGAATGGAACATTAAACAACTTCAGGTCTTTGGAGACTCTCAGCTCGTCATTAATCAAATCAATGATGACTATCAAATAAAAGATGACAAACTCATGCCTTACAAAAAGATGGTGGATGATTTCAAGAAATACTTTGTAGAAATAAATTTTGAACATATTCCAAGAAATGATAATAAAGTAGCAGACACCAGGGCTACACTTGCTTCTCTCCTATAGACACAAGAAAATCAACAGCGTTATGAATTCCTAGTAGAAGAGTTGTTTCATCCCGCCTATAATTGTCCTGATTCCCAAACCATCTGTCAACTTCTTAGACATGATTCCTCTCGCTATGGCCAAACTTACACATACCTAAAAGATAACATCTTACCTCCTGACTTATCAAAAAACCAAAAGAGAAACTTTATTCACCAATCCTCTCATTTTACTCTCATCGTGGATACCCTGTTTAAACGAAGTCTAGATGGTAGTCTCTTATGATGTCTTGAACAAGAAGAATCTGAGAAGGCCTTACATGAAGTCCATAATAGTATTTGTGGTACTCATTCAAGTGGTCTTACCCTTTCGAAAAAACTCATACGCTTGGGCTATTATTGGCCGACCATGGAACGAGATTCTTTTCAGATAGCAAGAACATGCAAACAATGTCAAATCCATGGTAATCTGATCCATGCACCAACACAAGAACTTCATGCTTTAGCAACATCTTGGCCTTTTTGCCAATGGGGTCTTGATCTAGTAGGAAAGATAAACCCTTGTTCATCTAATGGTCACAAATTCATCCTTGTAGCTATAGAATATTTCACAAAATGGATTGAGGCGGTAGCTCTCATAAATATCACAAGAAGACAAATTGTTGCATTTATCTTGAACTACATCATATGTCACTATGGAATACTAATGAACATTATCATTGATAATGGGAAACCATTCAAGAACCAAGATGTACAAGAGCTATGTGAGAAGTTCAAAATCTAGCACATATTCTCCACACCATAATATCCACATGGAAATGGGCAGGCAAAAGCATCTAACAAAACTATTCTGAAAATCCTTAAAAAGACAGTGAATGATGCTGGAAAAGATTGGCATATTCAACTAAACCCTGCTCTCTGGGCTTACCACATTAGTATCCGCACACCAATAGGTGCCACACCTTTCTATCTTGTATATGGATTAGAAGCCATATTGCCAATCAAATTAGAGATACCCTCTCTACGTGTATCACTAAAAGGTCTCATCCCAGATGAAGAACAACGAGTATCTAGACTGCAAGAGTTAGAACTGATCCATGAATGAAGACAAAATACCTTTGATCATTTAAAAGTATATCTGCAAAGAGTGTGTCAGAGCTATAATCATAAGTTTAAACCATGAATCTTTCAAGTTGGAGAACTAGTGCTAAAAGAAAATCCATGCAACTAGGCAGATCGAGAAAAGAAAGGAAAGTTTGAACCAAACTGGTTAGGTCCATTTGTGGTCACATCAGTATTTGGGTCAGGAGCATATCAGCTATCAACACAGGATGGGGATCAGCTAGAGGAACCTATCAATAGCATGCATCTGAAGAAATTCTGTCTGAAAAATTAGAAAAAAATAAAAACAGTGAAAAAACAAAAAAATCAAAAATAGTGAAAAAAGCAAAAAAAATCAAAAAAGTGAAAAAACAAAAAAATCAAAAACAGTGAAAAAACAGAAAAAAATCAAAAATGGTGAAAAATCAAAATCCAAAAAAATCAAATATGAGAAAAAGTGCAATAAAAATAGATGGTGAAAACCTGGCAAATATGCACTATCTATCTGTTAGCTCTTCCATCTATTAGTTCATGCATTTTTCCGCTTCCATTCATTTTCCATCAGCATTGTCTATATCCATCATAAAGCATTTGTACATACTCAGGCATCGCAGCTGCTCTCTCACCATAGTTTGGATCATTGGATATATCATAACGACTTTGTTTCTAGGTTTGGGGCAAAATCCTGCACTTAGCCGGGGGAAAAATTCTTGATCATTTTGAACTTAATCAAACAGGTAGAACAACAATTAGACAACTCTTATCAAGCAAAAACTGAGACACATCCAACATTGAACATGAGATCAAACTATTAACTACCAAGCTATCACAAAGTAACTCTAAGCACATCACATACTTTACAATGGATGATATATTTTGGATAATGATTTTAACATGATTGTTCAACTTTTCTATAATTGCTTTTCGCTATCACAATTTTTGAGTGACTCTAGGATGTCTTGGACTAGAGGAACAAGGAAGAAACATGATATTTTTCTTGTCTTTTGTCTGAAAATTAATCATTAATATGTGGAAATCTATCTCGGGACATGATCATCGGAGTATCATTGAAGACATTTCCGATTTGCATATTGAAATGATTAATACTGCCTGTTTGACGCAAGCAACACTCAGGTCATCTCGGTTCAATTATACCTCGATGCTTGTGCTAACTTGCTATATCAAAATCCAGGAAAGTAGTGCTTAGGTCATTATGGTTTAATTATACCATCGATGTTGGCACTCACTTCCCACATTTCAAAAGCTCAATGATGACAAAAACGCATAATAATCCAGTGACTGGTCTGGTCGTAGCTTTGCATTTTATCTTGCATTTCATTCTTGCATGGGATCCTACTAGCTCCTTTTATCCAAGGTTAAATCTATCGCAGGAATCATCAAAGCATCATCACAAGTGTTTACGCAATCAGAATAATGACTCATATATCTTCAGATATTGTCAACCCAGTGAAAATCTTATGCTATCTCCCTCAACAGACTCAACAATCAGCATATCCAATATTTTTGCAACTTGATATCAACAAACTGTCATCTCTTTATCTAATCAACCTTATCAAATCAAATCAATCAATCAAACCTAATTGATTCTATCATGTCTTATATAGGATGTATCCTTCCTGAAACCAGACATTTTGATCATGTCTTATACAGGATGAATCCTTCGTGAAACTAGACACTTTGATCATCGTTGTCTTATACAGGATGAATCCTTCCTAAAACCAAACTGAATCTAGATCTTAACAATCTAATCAATCAAGATTTATCAATCTTATCAATCTAATCAATCAAGCTAATAGAAGAACTCGTATTTTCATCAAAACACAGTTGCAGAAATCAAATCAAATCAAATCTATTGGGATATCAATCTCACAAAAACTCCAAAGATCAATTATCTCAATTGATCTCCCGAGGGGGCATCATCATACCAGAATTTAGCAATCAAGAGCAGGGGCATCCTATCAAATCAATATCATCATCAAAACGAGATTATTCTTTGAATCGACGCGTCATCACACCTCGCTTCAAAGAGGGGCAAAATGTATACACCTAAAAAATGGTCTGAAGATAATTATTTAAATAAGAAAAAAATTAATTAATCCTCCTTCCCAATTTAATTGAATTCACTAAGCAATTTGATTAAATTTCCCCTTTCATCTACCTATTAATAAATCTAAGGATTTATTTAATAGGTTCATTTCAATAATCATCCTTGATTAATTAATTCAAATTAATTAATTCCCCCCATCAAATTCATTTCTTCTAAAACCCATAATTAATTAAAACAAATCAATTCATGAGTTGTTGAAATTAATTAGCCTTTTCTTATTATTTGAATTTTTAAAATTCAAATTCTCCTAACTTTTAACCACCTAACCTAACCTCTTCTAAACCTAACCCATTCTACCTACCCACATGTTCCCTTTCATCCAACCTCTTCTAGAAGCTTTGTGACACTTGTCACTAAGTGTTCCCTCTCATCCAACCCCTTCTAGAAGCCTCTTGACACTTGTCACCATAGAGATGATAGATGTTCCCTTTAATCCACCCCCTTTGCCAACCTTCTCCAATTTAACCATTGATGTCTTCAAATCAATCTTGACCATTGATTCCTGCCACATCACCCTTAGCCTTGGAAAATCCTATAAATAGACCTCATTTTGGAGCACAAAGGGTCCCAATTTCATCTCATCTTATGCATTGTTACTATAGGCATCTAGCTTACAGCTTATCATTTTAGCATTGTTATCATGTTCAATTTTAGCTTAATTTCATCTTCATTCTAGCTTATTTTCTATAATAATCATGAAATCATGTAGCTTAATCATGCTATTCTTGATAGATCATGCATCTTCATCATTTAAATCCTCCATTTAAGTGTAGTCAAGTCACTGGAGTTTGCATACCAAGATCTGAGAGCAAAATTCATACTCGCATTTACTAGGAGGCAATAGATCACTTAGTGATGGTTTTGTCTTTCTTTGATTTAATTCACTAACCATTTCTTGTAATGATTTATTGAGTGCATTGTGTTTTTAGGTATAGGTACACTTCACAGAGCATGATAGAAGGTTACCCCTCTGACAACACCAAAGAAAAATTTGAAGGAGAGGAAGCCCACAGAGAAGAGGAAATCGGTCAAGGAGTCGACTTCTACTCCCAGCAAGAAAAAAAAATCAGATGTAGATATAGCTTTCTAATCTGGTAAGAGTATTTAAGTCATTCCTCCTCTCTCAATTTCTGACTTAATAGATCAAATAACTAAAGATGGAATTTTGAGTAATATACAACATTACTATGTACATATGGATGATCAGGAGAAAATGGAGATAGAGGAATCAATTTTGTTATACTTAGACATATATAAGAAACCACTTTTAGATATTCAAAAACATATACCGATAGACTTGTATAGTAAACTAGATGCTAGAAGGTTATATATGGTTGAAGAGGATAGACATATAAAGGTACACTAATTGTTAACTATTTGTAGTGCTATAACTGATGAAGAGATGCAGCAGTGTTTAGAGTTTGCAAATAAATCAATTTTTCGGAACAAACACTGGCATGTGAGTCTCATGGTAGGTAGAGTAAATGAGATAGTTAAAGAGACACATGAGGCTTGGGTAAAATTCTTTGTAGATAAACTAAGATTCTTTACATCTTTGGAAGTCCCTCAAAAGTCTAACACTCCCGACATCCTGGTAGATGATAAGGGGAAAGGTATATTGGGAATGGATACACCGGTTTTTGAATAGAAAATATCAGAGGATATTCCTCTGGTAGAACCACTTGTACATAATATAGAGACACTAGTAGATAATATTAAAATTGTATGGGATAAGCAGGATACATCAAAATGGATCATTCTAGATATAGAGGTTATCGATGTGGATACAGAAAATAAACAGGTTGAGGATATTGAACCTCTAACACCAAATGTACATACTAAAGAGGTTAAGGTTGAAAAGGTTATTGCACCAAGTGGCAAAGCCACTGGTGCAAGTCATAAGGTTAAATCCTCTAGGAATTTTTTGGATAGTCATTTATTGTTGGCACTTGACTCATCTGGTCAAGTTAATTTTGCACAGAAGAATATGTTGGCATTATACACTCAGATGAGAATGGTTGATGTTGTCATTGATGGAAACCAACTGGTAACATGGTTCACAGGCTATATCGGCAATTGATTTCACCTACTAGCACCGGCAGTCACAACAAAGGTTATTCACACCGGCAACAGATTATACCGACAGTCCAAGCCGACTTGGAAATAATATTGTTTTGTATTTTAAATATATTTGTATAGCCGACATGATGTATTGTAAATACTCATATATGTATGAGATCTTGTAGGTCATTTTGAAATGTAATTAGGTATGTATATAAGTGGTATATGAGAGTGAATAATTGTATATGCATTTTGATGTATTTGTCTTAAGAGCAAAGCAGAGCGAATCAAGGTTTATGGCAGAGGTATCAAATAGAGCTTAAACTGGTACTGAATCCAGCATTGCAGATGCTATTTTGAGCTATACATTGTCATTGGATTTAATCATCCAATTGTGTAGTCAGTGAGACTCCATTTTTGTATTGAGCAGTGAGCTCTAGGCAGTTGGCCTTCCTACATGTGTAGGCCCCTACTGTACTGAGTAATATTTATTCATATTGGCCAGTGAGTAAATATTGTGGGCCACAAATCCCACCGAGGTTTTTCCCCTACCAAGTTTCCTCGCTAAAATATCTATGTTATGGTGTACATTGATGCTTATTCTTTTGTTTCTCTTTACTATATTATTATTTGCTTACTGGTATATTAATTTGGGTTATAAAGTTGTAAACAATTTTAAATATTTCATCTACCAGAAAGACACTGATTCACCCCCCCCCCCCCTCTCAGTGTCTTTGGGACTGATCAAGTATCTAACAACTGGTATCAAAGCCTAGTCCTCTATTTGCAGAAGCCTAACATCTTGAGGAAGATTTTGAAACCGGTACTGATGGAAAGTTTGAGACAACAGTTCGAAGGAGCTCCTGAAGATTCTAATGCAGAAAAATTGAAGAATATCAAATTGGAAGATGAACTCAAGAATTCATCCAAGCACTTCAAGATAACCCGGTTATTGCAAAGAATAAGAGAAAAGAATTATATGTACAATTAAAAAATCAAGATGATTAAGAAAAAGAAACTCTCAGAGATATTGTAGAGAAGCTAAGACAAGAGAATAGTAACATGAAGAATGAGATGCAAGATTTAACCATGAGATTATGCAAGGATATTGAAGATAGAAAGAGGAATGAAGAAGATTTGGCCAGAAGACTTAATGAAAGATCAGATGAATCTCTAGGGCTTAGTTATGAAAATGATATGCTTAAAACATATTTGATTCACATGCAACATGACAAAGAGGAACTTATGAGACAAGTTAGCACTTTGGAAGGTCAATTGATCACTGCAAATGAATACAAAGACAAATTCAAGAAGAGTTCAGACAAGCTTGATAATATGCTGAAAATTCAGAAACCTGATGGAGAAACAGTTGGAATTGGATTTGAACATGGAGAAAGTTCTGGAACTGCAAACAATCATGATCACAACAAACTGGTAAGGTAACCTAATGCTTATAAATCCAATGGGAAATGTTTTAATTGCAACAAATTTGGTCATAGAGAATCAGTGCAGATTTAGGAATAATCAGAATACAAACTCATCCACCGGTCAATGTTCCAAATGAAATAAAAATGGTCATAACTTAGACAATTGCAGAATGAATGTGAAATGCTATGTTTGTGGTAGATTTGGACATTTATCTAACAATGCAGAACTCAAACCAGTCAAGGTTATGGAAAATCTATTTAGAGAAACAATGTAACTTGTTATGCATGTTGCAAGATTGGGCATATTACAAAATTTTGTAGAAGCAAGAGTATACCGGTGAACAATAAAGGATCTAATGACAAAGTCAAAGAAAATTAAATGAAATCAAGCAAGAATTCACTAAACAGTGGATTAGGAAGAGAGATTAGAGGAATGATGAATCTGTCTCTGCACCGACAGAACAGAGTAATCCTGTACCGATAAGAGATTCTTCATCTAACTAAGGAATAATCCTTAGGGGTAAGGCAACTAATTGAAGATTATACATTTACCCTTAGTTGGTAGTAAGAAGTTATATTTCTTCTTTACCAGCAGACATGTTGAGTTACAATGAAAATTTACTTCACCGGCGAAGCATTTAATGCAGTTGTAAGTTAACTTCTGGTTATAAAGCACTTGAATTTCTCATTTCAACTTACCAAAGAATTCAAGCATTCGAAGAGCATGAAAATTGAGCACTAGCATTTAGGAAGAAAAGCAGCAAAGGATTTTCAAGGCAACCAAGGTTTTTCAGTTAAAAGGTATTTATCTTACGACATGGCATCTTCATCTTCTATTCCCGAATTCATTGCAAACCCTACTATTGTGGAAAATGTCAAGCATCCTAGACCTGTCTTCAAAATCATCCCTAAGATAGCTAAGTTGGATGACTCCATTGGTGCATCTTCAAAATTTCCAAAGGGAGTTGCATTTGCTGAAGATCCTTGGGCATACATTCACTATAACATCAAAGATTTAGGGTTCGAGGATTTAAGGAATATGTTCATGAATATTATTACTAACAACCAAGGTATAGTCAAACCGAAACACGAGATTGTTGAGGATTTAGGGTTCATTGACATCCTTCACATGCCTAAATTCTCATATGAGATTATCCGTTATGTTCTTAGTAGAGTTCACGGAGAGTTTTTGTGGTTAGATTCAGTTTTCAAGATAACTATGGAAGCAATTAAGGTTGTTACTAGTTTACCTTATACCAATACTAGGCCTAATAAGAAAAAGAAAATTCCAAATAAAGAAGTTACGAGCTTAACCAAAGCTACATTTGATAATAGATCACTTAGGGTTAGTGATATAACTGACAACAATGTTAAATGTTAGTATAGTTATTAGATACAAATTTGCTCATACTAATAGGTTGACATCTGTATCAAGTTCCTGCATTCATAGTACCTATGAGATGATTATGAATAATGCTAAAATTGACATCTGTGAATGGTTGAAAGATGAACTATTGGAAAACTTGAGCAAAATCAAAGCTGACAAGAAAGGAAATTTCAAGTTTGAGAACCTGATTGTGTGCTTAATGTTGTATTTCTCAAAGGTGATCCCTGGTATTGGACACAAGGACTTTTCCTATGATATTTCTATTGGAAAATAGATAAAGGAGGAAATTATCGGCATGGGCTCAGATAGTGACAAACTGGTAAAAGAGTACTTCAAGGATTTTCAAGAAAAAATGAGGCAAAGGCAAAGGATCCCTCAAAGCATTGTAGACAAATATGACAAACAAATATGCTTTGTGATTAAAAGAGATGAAGTATGGATGGAGGCAGTTAGACCTAGAACTGCGTGGATAATAGAGATAGGCTATAAGGTAGATTCACACATCTTGGATTCATATGCTAAAATAATCCTAGATGCTCCATTGGAACCGACAAAGGAGATATTTGGTAATGTTGAAACTATAGAGAGTGGTGTTGTTATGCAGAAACAAAGGAAGAAAAGAGAAAAAGAAATAAAAGATTCTTTTAAGTTTGTAGAAATTGTTAAGAAGGGATTATTGGAACTAGATCCAATGAAAGGTGTTGTTGAACAAGAAAGAAAATCAAAACAGCAACCGGTAGCACATATTTCTCTTGTGGCTACCTCATCTGATTCTGACAGTGGTAAGGCGGCTGAATTCAAAAGGGTGGACAGAAAGAAAAGAAAACCCTCACCGACGCGTGCTCCATCTCCGAAGAAAGCAAGAACACTATGAAAGAAATAGTAGGCTATGAGAGAGCCCAGTGGTCAGAAGAAGAAATTGAAATAAAAGGAACCGAATACTCTTTCACTGGAAGAATTGGTAAATGAAATTACTCACGAAGAAAATCTTAGTAATGTTAATAAATTTTATCATTCTGATAAGGATTCAGATAAGGATACTATTTAGGAAAGCATTATTTTGTATCTAGATATATATAAAGGTTCTTATTGAATCTGTAGATGTTCTTCCTAATTATTTGTAGTTAAGACTTGAAGCAAAGAGAATGTCTGTCATAGAGTTAGACAAGGAATTGAAGGTTGAGGCTCTGTTAGCTATTCATCCTGTTAATTCAAAGCAAGAAATAGACAACTTAATATCTGAAGCTAACAGGACTATTTTTGTGAGTGGTCACCTACAAGTTAGTCTTATGATCGGCAGAGTTAAAGAGATTGTAGATGAAACATATGACAAATGGGATACATTCTTCATTGAGAAGGAGAAGAAAGAAGAGAAAGATAGACAGAAGATTGAATAATCATTTACAAAAGTATATCAGAAGATAGACAAGGGTAAGGGTAAGGTTGGCAATATACTGGATATTACAATTATGGACAACTTACTACCATCAGCTTAGGACCCCCCACCGATAGTATCAAAGGCACCGGCAAAAATGCAAAATGAGCCTGGAGAAGATAAGTCAGAGAAAGTAAAAGTAGATAATGTTGATCCCGAGTCAAACATTCTATTCACCATGAATGTTGACACTCAGGATATTAATATTGTGTTGGATAAGGAAATTGCAGAGGAGAAGAAAGTTGAAGCTACAAATGTTGAGATCTCTGAGTCACCGGTCAACACTATTGACAATTAGCAGAACATTGGGATACTAGAAAAAGCAGAAAAGGAACAAGAATATAATGTATCTGAACTGGTAGGGAATGAAAATAAGAATGAAAACAAGAATGATAATAAGGAAGAAAAAGTGGATAAAGAAGAGGTTAAGGATGGAAGCAAGGAAGCAGAAGTGGTTAAGGTAACTGGATAGGTATCTGGAGAAGAGAAGAAAATTATTGTAGTACCCAGTACTTCTCCCAGTACATCAACCACAGATTACAGATTGACAAATGTCACTGATGTATTATTGGATTCCATTAAAAAGATAACATAATGCAATGCCTTAGCATTTAAGGCTATTGATGATTCTTTACCAATTCTGCAAATGATTGCACCAGCGTGCAAGGTTGACCACATTGTTGGGTCTATAGGTAAATTGGACACATTGGCCGAATTCATTTCTTCTAATATTCAAACTATAGATAAGATAAATGAGGAGACAATTCAAGAAAGGGTAAATAAGGAGAAGGACAATTTCTTTGACAAAATAATAAAGGGTTGTACAGGACAGATTGATTATTTGTTACCGACACTTAATTCCACCATTCTGGAATACAAGGAATTATACAAGGAAGCATGTAAACCACACCATCTAACAGAAGATATTGATGAGAAAATAAAGAAGACACAGAAAGAGATTGATGACATTGCTGATAATATGATTGGTTCTTCAGAACTCACATCAATTTTGGATCAAGAGATGGCAATTTATGAAGAGAAGATTGAGAAGTTGGAAAGAGAAAAGGCAAGGTTGAGAATGAAAACCCAGGAGTTAAAGAACAATCTTGGTCCTAGATTGGACAATTTGTTAACATACTAGAATGAGTTATCTAAGGCAACTATTCAAGGGGACAAACCACCAAAGCAACAAATGTATTATCTCACCGGTATGATTCGGCAGACAGAGACTATAATTTATGATAGTACTAAGTTTTTGCAAGGTCTTAACTTAGTTTTGGCAGATATTTTCAAGATTGTACATAACCGGCTATAGGATTCTAGGTAAATTTTGACTTTTTTATTCTTTTGACATCCTTTGTCATTGATATCAAAGGGGGAGTAGTGGTGTAATGATAAAAATGTACAGAAGGAGATCATTTGCGCAGGGAGAGCACTCTCATTTTTGGACTTCACTTTGGATATCAGTTTTTGGATTTTTCTCATGAGTGTTGCCATCGATGCCAAAGGGGGAGATTATTGGCATTATACACTTAGATGAAAATGGTTGATGTTGTCATTGATGGCAACCAACTGGTAACAAGGTTCACAGGCTATATTGGCAATAGATTTCACCTACTAGCACTGGCAGTCACAACAAAGGTTATTCACACCGGCAGCAGATTATACCGGTAGTCCAAGCTGACTTGGAAATAATATTATTTTGTATTGTAAATATATTTGTATAGCAGACATGATGTATTCTAAAGACTCATATATGTATGAGATCTTGTAGGTCATTTTGAAATGTAATTAGGTATGTATATAAGTGGTATATGAGAGCGAATAATTGTATATGTATTTGATGTATTTATCTTAAGAGCAGAGCAGAGCAAATCAAGGTTTATGGTAGGGGTATCAAATAGAGCTTAAACCGGTACTGAATCCAGCATTGTAGATGCTATTTTGAGTAGTACATTGTCATTGGATTTAAACATCCAATTGTGTAGTCAGTGAGACCCCATTTTGTATTGAGCAGTGAGCTCTAGGCAGTTGGCCTTCCTGCATGTGCAGGCCCCTATTGTACTAAGTAATATTTATTCATATTGGCTAGTGAGTAAATATTGTGGGTCACAAATCCGACCGAGTTTTTTCCCCTATCAGGTTTCTCTGCCAAAATATCAGTGTTATGGTATGCATTGATGCTTATTCTTTTGTTTCTCTTTACTGCATTATTAGTTGCTTACCGGTATATTAATTTGGGTTATAAAGTTGCAAAAAAGTTTAAATCTTTCATCTACCAAAAAGACACTGATTCGCCCCCCCTCTCAGTGTCTTTGGGATTGATCAAGTATCTGACAAAATATTGAGCAGTTGAGCAGTTTTGAATTGATGTATGTTGCAGCTTAGAAGTTAAGGAAGGAAGGGACTGAAGATAAGCAGGTTATTAAGCAAGCCATTCTGGTTTTATAGTAGCTTGCACTGGAATATAAGGTAGATCAGATTGGAAGCTCATCCAAAAAACTAAAAGGTTTGATAGAGCATATTTCCAAAAAGTTTAAAACTCTTCAGCAGGTATCAAACCGGCAATTGATTGAGGGGTATAATGTAGCCTGGAAGGTGACTTGTGACAACATGATTTCATCTGACAAGGCTAAGTTGATAGATTAGATAACAAAGATTGATGAGGCTCTAAACGAGTATATCAATATATATAGGTCCTATACTAACATCAACAAACTAACAACGGGCCTTGAGGTAAAATTTAAGGCAGCAAAGGCCTGGTTAGAACATTTGGCTAGCAGTTTTGATGGTACTCAGACACTGACCAGTACCATTGATGGTAAAATTTTGATAACAGAGTCTGATATTTCTGCATTAGAGAAGGACATGGATAGGCTAATCCAATATGCAAGGGAATTAAGAGGTTTGGTGAGTCCCTGATTGAACACTTTGTTACTTCACAAGAGGCAAAGCATAGAGTTAATGGATAAACCTACTCCGACATACCTATCAGAAGAAGAGCTTCATGCATATATTCTTAATGGTTTTGTATCCATTTTGAGCACATTGAAGACAAGTTGGAATACATACTTAGGATTTTTGAAGAATGCTTACCCAGATATTTTCAAGTACATCTAGATTCGGTAAAAAAAGTTTTGCTCTCATTCTTTCATTCATTTGCCCCGGTTGTGTCATTGATGTCAAAGGGGGAGAGGTTGATGTGAAAAATAATTGGGACATAAGAAGTAATGTATAGCTCAGGGGGAGAAGTCTTCCAATAGTTTTTGAGGTCAGTTTTGAAGTTTTTGGCAGGAAACCGGAACAACACTTCAGTGATCCATTGTTTTCACATGAGTGTTGTCATCAATGCCAAAGTAGGATATTGTTGATAATTGAAACTCATCCGGATTAGTTGTGTTGTCATTGATGGCAACACACACCATTTTGGGTTGGTCACTTAACTGGTATTCACTGGTATACATCATTTGGCAACTGGCATTCAGGTCATCCACAATCGATAGTCAAAGGAAACTGGCAAATTTGGAACCAGTATATGAGGCCGACATGGGAGATTGATTTGGTAGGTCTACATGGAAACGATCAAAGGCATCGGTCTCAAAGTTTAATGAATTTATTTTTGTTTAGGCTAACATGTAAATAAATTGTAATATCACTATAAGCCGACATAAGGCATTTATGTTTATGTTTGGGAAGGGTATTTAAGTCAGTCTGGTTAGGTTATTTTGAGAATATATAGAATGTAATGGAATATAGTAATGTGATATTGTGCAAGAAATCTTGATCGACAGAATGTGAATGTAATATTCTATAGTAGGTCTTGGATATTGGTTTAGAGGTTTGGGAAGCCAAGCAAGATACCGGTAAGGAAGGACACAATGTAAACCAGTATAGACTATGCTTTAACCGGAACTCATCCAGCACAGCAGATGCACTCTCAGAGTTCAAAATTTTGTTTGTAACTCCATATGTGGTGTTTTTAGTCAGTGAGGCTCCTTTTATGATGAGCAATGTGCTCTAGGCTATTGGCCTTCCTGCATGTGCAGACCCCTATTGTAATATTTATTCATTTGGCCAGTGGATAGATATTGTGGGTCTCCAATCCCATCGTGGTTTTTCCTCTTTGAGGTTTCCCACATATAAATCTATGTGTTATTGTGTATGCTCTTGTGGTTGCTTTATTTTTATTTGATGTTATATTCTTTCATGTTTACACATTACTTAACTACATTGTTAATAAGGTTAAAATTGATTATACCCGCAGAACACTGATTCCCCCCCCCCCCACCTCTCAATGTTCTTGGATTCCAACACTCTTCATCTAGGATGAGATGTTGTAGTGAAACTTAGAGTGGAGGTATCTCAAACTCAATGGGGAGTATGGCCTCTTTCCATATACCAAAGGGAGAATGGGATGGCCTCAATGGGAGTGAAAACACAAGTATGGTAAGCCTGAAGGGTTGGATTAAGCTATAGATGTTGGTCATGGCCAACGTTGTTGACAAGTTTCATGAGGATTTTTAGAATGGTATTTTTAACACTTTGCCTTAGTCTAACTGTTACTTTGTGGGTAGTAGGGGGTTACAAAGTGGTGTTCGATGTGAAATTTGGTCACAAAGTTCATGGATGTCCTAGTTTTTTAAGGGATGGCCATTATCTATGACAATAGACTAGGGTACTTCATACCAACATATGATATAGTTGAGGAGGAATTTAGCTATCTATTTACCAATTAGTTATGTAAGTGGAAATACTTCCACCCACTTGGTGAATTAATCGATGGATGTGAGTATGTATTTATGTCCATTAGAGGAGGTAGGTTTGATCTTCCCCATGAGGTCAAGTCCCCACTAGGAAAAGGGCCATAGAGACATTATTGATTTCAAATCCTATGTTGGCATGTGAATAAGATCACCATGCATATGACACTATTGACATTTTTGAACAAATTTGTATGCATCTTTTTCCATAGTTGATCGATAATATTAAATTTGCATGAGCTTCCTAGCCAAGGAGGGGCCACTAGAGTGAGCCCCACAAATACCTTTGTGCACTTCCCTTAGATTTGTTTGCACTTCTTTTGAATCAAGACATCAGAGGAGAGTTCTACTTTTAGTATAGGGTTTATTGTGATGATGACATATTGGGCAACTTATCGGATAAGGGTCTTTTGTTGGTTATGGGATAGTTCAGGGGACAAGTATTTGTTATGGAGGTAAAGAATATATGTCTTTGTACTAGGGTGAATCTAGACCAACAATCACACACATGCATTCATATTGTGGAACATCATAAGCGGGGACCATTAGCTACTCTACTTAGAACTTGAAATGTCTCACATTATATGGCATGTCAATTAAAGACTCCACTATTTCTATTGCATATGTTGTCTTGTTTTGGAAGAAAGGAACTTTCTCAAAGATTATATGGTCAAATTATTGATTAAAATCATCTACCATATGTTTGTATGGCAAAATATTGTCATCTTTTGTTAAGTAGTCATCATTGACTTGCTTTATTACTAGTTGAGAGTCACCATATACATGAAGGTTCTTAATTTTCCACTGCACTATTGTGTAGAGCCAAGTGATAAGAGCTTTAGATTTTTCCATGTTATTTGTGCAAGGGAAATTGATTCTATATGATTTTTGAATTGTATATCCTTGTGGTGTTATGAATAAGACTCATGCCCTCGCTCTATGATTAGTATATGATCCATCAAAGTACATTTTCTACTTTGTGGAGGCATCTGTGGTAAATATTGATTCATTAAAAAAATCAACCAGTACAGGATGGTCTTCTTGGATTAGTGCTTCTGCCAATTGGTCTGCAATTATATTCTCTTTAATTTCCATTTTGTTCACATATTCAATGTCAAATCAATAGTGATCATAACCCACTTAGCTAGCATGTCTATGAGGGTTGCCTTGTTCAAGACGTACTTGAGCAGATCTATACTTGCAATGAGCTTTATTTTATGACTTAGCATGTAATGTCATAAATTTTGTGATGCAAAGATAATGACAAGGCATGCATGCTCAATGGGAGTGTATTTCAATTTATACCCGACTAATATTTTGTTGATATAGTAAACTACGTGATCTCTTCCTTTGTCATCATGTTGTGCTAAAAGAACCCCTAGTGATGAGTTTTGTAGCAAAAATATATAACAATAGAGGTTTTTTAAGAGTTTGTGATACCAAAATTGGTGGTGCAAGAAAATAATCTTCCAATGCTTGGAATACTTCCTAATACTACTTTTTCCATTTAAATGGTACTCCTTTTCTTAGTAAATTTTGAAATAGTTGACATTTGTCTACTAACTGAGTAATGAACCTCCTGATTTCATGTAACTTCCCTTGTAGGCCTCTTAACTATTTTTAGGTTTGATGGAGGAGGCATTTCAAGAATAGCTTTTACTTTGGCCAAGTCTACCTCAATTCCCATGTTTGATACAATGAATCCAACAATTTTCTAGATGCAACTCTAAACACACACTTTTTGGATTTAGCTAGACCTAGTACTATTCTAATTTATCAAAGATTTAGGTTATAACAACAAAATGATTTATCTTGTAGTTAACTTAGCCAATAGATAATCCATATAGTCTTCCATGATGTCATGTATCATGTCATGAAATAGTGCCATCATGGCTCTTTGATATGTCACTCCAGCATTCTTGAGTCCAAAGGGCATTACATTATAGCGGTAGGTTCCCCATGGGCAAGTAAAAGTAGTTTTATGCAAGTATTTTGGTGTAATTCTTATTTGGTTATGTCTAGAGAAGTCATCCATCAATGAGAGAATTTGAGAGCATTTCTAGCAGTAAGATCTATAATCATATCAATGTTGGGTAGTGAGTTGTTATCTTTTGCATACACTTTTCTCAAGTATCTAAAATTGGTGTAGATTATTATGCCTCCATTTAGTTTTTTTATAGATATCAGGTTCGATATTCACTCATCATAGTCTATAAATTTGATATAGCCTACATCGAGTAGCTTTTTCAATTCAACTTTGACCAATAAAGCAATTTGGTAATGGATCTTTCTTCACTTTTGCATATATATTTTTTCTCCTAGAAGAAGAGGTTAATTGTGGAGAAACAAATTAGGGTCCAGACCCCACATGTCTACATAGCACCATGTGAAATTGACTTGTCTTTCTCTAAAAAAACTGATGAGGTTCTCTTTCTCTTTGGGCTTATGAGATTGTGCAAAATTGACCTTCCTTACACTTTCAACATCACCCAAGTTTACTTCCTCTATTGTTTGACTAGAAATGATGGTCTTTCTTGGTTTATAGGGAGGTTTTCCATTATTCCATCCCCTAATGCCTCAGAGATGTTTTCGTCGTTGGATACAACATTTGTTTTTATTGTTTTATGGTCAGAGAGTGCCTTTTGACTTTCACCCTAAGACCTAGTACCTTTATTTTCTTTTTCATTATCGTGGCTAGAAGAAGAACTAGCTTCTCTAAAATATGCTACTCTATCAGGATCGCTATACTTATGGTCCCCAGTGGTATTCCTTCTCAAACTCCAAGTAATTTGACAATTGTTTCATTGTTCTCAAATCAATCCAAATATGATGGATTTTGTTGATTTTAGTCAATAAGTTGGGGATATATAAGGTAGATGACATCATAATTGTTGTATTAGGTGATAGGGGTTGAGGTCAAGGTATAGGCATAATTATTGAAATGTTGTCCCAAGGAGTTAGGGTCAAGTTCTTTGTCCATGTAGGTAATTGTCACTGAGTTCCCGATTTCTATTAGATTTATCAGTGACATAAGTGATAGCACTATGTAAGTAATCCCATTAATAATAATTAGAATTAGTTTAAATGTAACTCTCCTCTTTATACTCTTCATTATTAGTCATGCTAACTTATTTAGAGGGAGGCAACGAGGTACTTGCGGTTCCCACTACTAATAGTATCTTGCTTTCGCTTGTAGATCCTCCTTCCATTTGCCCATATCCTAATCATTGATTTCTAGGGATCTTTGTAGGGAGAATCGATCTGATCACTCCCTAACCTTGTGCTCCAAGGCTAATGGTGTCATCATACTTGTGTCTTTGTAACATTGTGAACCCTCTCTCATACTGCTCTAGCGGGGGTTGGACTTGAGGTGTATCTTCCTCATCATGATATAGTCAATTGCAAATATCTTCTTCAAGGGATTAATCATTCAATTTACCCCATTTGATAAAGGAAGTAGAAGGTAGATAACAAACAATAAATTTCCCTTTGCACTAATCCTTATTGTTTAGTGTTGGCCTCCCAAAATATTTTGGTGACATAGGAAACTTTTTGATGAAGAAGGCTTATATGTAGGAATATTCTCCACATCCCTTATGATTTATCTGAAGTCTGATATTAGGTCAAGATGTGCAACGAGATGATGTGTCTAAAAGTGACAAGGATTCAAAATAAGATATGAGTGGAGCTTCTTGATTGATTGACACTTTATTATCAGTGCTAGCCCTCAGGTTATTGCAATATTGGAATGGATTTGAATCTCCAATTATTGTAATCTCTATTCCATTATATGTAAACTTCACACACTAATGATAGGTGGATGGGACCACTCTCATAGCACGAATCCAAGGATGACCAAGGAACATTTTGTAACCAAGCTCAAGATATAGAACCTATGATACTGTGTCTTTAGTCACTAGACCAACCCTTATTGGTAGAGTAATTATTCCCTTAGATGGCACTCCACATTGTCATAGGCTTTGATGCTAATTTTATTAGAAGTGTCTACACTGTGCTTAGAGTATCCTAGTACCTTCACCATCTTTAACGTGCAAATGTTAAGACCAGCTCCACCATCTATTAGGACTTGTCTTATCTTATATTTGTGGATGTATAATTCAAGACATCATTATGTGTAGGTTTATGCATTGGGACATCATGTTGGGTGAAAGTGACATGGGGATTAGTAAAGATATTACCAACCATCGCTTGAAATGCATTGACATTACTATCATTGGGCATGGTGGATTCATGTAAAGCTTTTTCCAAGATGACTTTGTGACTCAGCAAAAGGTGAATTAGCTCAAAAATATAAATATGAGCAGGGGTTTTCTTGACATGGTCGACTAGGTTATACTAACTGATGAGTTGAGACATTAGCATATTTTTATCCCCATAACTCTTAAGTTTTTCTCATATTTTGATTTACATGATAGTAATGATGTATCAAAAGTTGACTATATGTATTTCGGATGTTAGCCTGAACCTATTAAAGCATGTTTTGTCTTTGCTAGTTTATTTCTATAGCCATGTTATTCATTCTTGTTGCCATGCGGATTTTCTTAGGTAATATCATGTGTGAAATTAATAGATGTTTTGATTACTTAAAATAGATGTGTATGTTCTTGTATGTTCTTTCCTTTGAATTGTAGGAATAAAATGATGCTGTTGAGAAGGCTCTCCTGTCACGCCATTTGCAGAATGAGAGATTCAAGGAGGTGATTGAAAGATCGAATCAGTGGAAATGTTGATGAGCGTAAGGAATAGCAGAGGAAAAGTAAGTGTGCAATACTTACTGATGTCTTACTTAAGTGGGCATTAGTGTTGTAAATACCGCCACTATATGTTATGATTGTGGTTCGGTTTAGATCCACATTATTAGTGACTTAACTCCGGTTGTTTCCTTTCTTGAATAATTATCCGCCTTTTCTCATCGGCGTGATCTGTGTTGTAAGAAGTAGTTTTTTTCTTTTAAATAAAGGTCGTTATCTCTTTTCATAGGTGGAAAAATAAAAGAGAAGAACCAGAGCAAAGGATTTTAGAAATAAAGTTACAAGTGTTTTGAGTTTCTTTTGATTCTGAATCATGTAATGACTTTTGATGAACAATGAATAAGGATATGTTATTCTGAGCACCTAGAATTGTGTTGGAAGCCTAGGAAGAACTCATCCAAGGGGGCCCACTTGGTGAGTGTTCCTCTATCTTTGTTAAAATTAGTTTGCTTCTTTAAGCTACAGTAGACATTCTTGTATTGACTATTCCTACAGCCATTGGAAACAAATCCATTAATTGTTCCTACAGCCAAACCAAAATAGAGTAATTCATGTTTGTCAGCATTGAACTTAGCCAGTATTTCTTGAATGAATTTATGTTAATGCAAAAGTTTTCCTGTAGCCTTTCAATAGTTTCAATTCTTTCTTACCTTTCCTGCATAGATGTTAGCTGTTGCCGTAATATAGGGTAGCTATCACAAGAACTTAGTGCAGACCCATTCCAAGTATTATGTCCCTGGGTTGACAATCAAATGAACACCAGCTATGGAAATAGTAACTTCATAAAGTGAATGTCCAAACATCGAGTTGAGACTTCAACTAGAGTTATTATTCTTATTGTTGGGTTAAACATTTTTGGCACCATTATCGAGGATGGTGTCAAACTAAGAACCTGTTATGGTTATTATCTCTTTAGTTTTCAATTAATTGTTCTTTTTGATAGACCTCATTGTTCGAAAATATTTTATGAACCTACATGCATAGGCGAAGAAGAGATGTTCTAGGTATATTTCTACCTAGTCATCCTAATCATGCAGAAATTGATTCCCTAGATATAAATACTTTTGCTGAACTTTATCAAACCCTAGAGAATTTTAACCACCCTTAATCTAAATTTCCTAAGAATAGCCTTCATTTCCTTTTTGGACCTCCAAAAGAATAATTTCATCTAGTAATTACTCCTACAAGTCCAATGCAAGGAAATCTACCCCCTGGTGGAAATAATCCACCCCCACCTTTGGATCCAACATTTGAGTTTCCTATCTCTGATCAGAATGATAATGCTAATCTCAAGAACATTTCGGCTTCTTTCCTCCCTAAATTCTATGGATTAGTGACAGAGGATCCAAACAGATTCATGTTTGAGTTTGATGTTCTCTGTAGGAGTTTTGATTATACTACAAATGCCCATAGACTCAAAATATTTCCTGCTACTTTGAAAGAATCATCTTTAAGATTGTTTATGAGCTTGGGGAGTAGTACAATTACTACATGGGAAGAGATGAAACTGATAGTTCTGATACTTAATATAAGTACAGATCTAATAGCCAACAAGATGAGACAGAGGGGTGAATCATACAAACTTAATCTTCCATAAAAACATCAGATTCAACCTCGGTAACATATATTTCAGTAATATAACCAAAACTATTAAACATGCAAACTTCAAAAGCATATAAACATCGTAAACCTCATAACACTAGATTTAACGTGGAAACCCAAATAGGGAAAAAACACTGTGGGATTTCGGACCCACTAAGAAATATACTCTTCTAGAGTATGCTCGATTAAAAGCAAATCCTATTAAAGATTACAAACACATTGCTAGATGTGACCCGGTTAAGGGATTTCCCTCAGATCTGTTAGGATCTTCACCTTGTTAGAAGTGACCTTGTTAAAGGATTTCCAACATTCAATTAGAATGTCACCTTGCTAGAGGGTTTTATAAATAAGACTGTTAAGTCCACTCGGTTAAGAGATTTTTTGTCACTTTCACAAAATAACAGTAATAAAAATATATCTGCAACTTCACATCTAAAATGCTAAAGCAGATTCTTATTTGTTCAATACAATCTAGACAAAGAACTAATCTTGTCCATCTACTGGGCTTCTATACTCTGTTATTCAAACAGGTCTTCAAGCTTCTGTGCTCGGTAATCACTATGTAGCATCCCTGTGCATAAACTTGCCCGCATACATTATTTATCAACAGTTTCCTATTTATAAACAATTAGGTAACCACTTAATCTCCTTGATCACATTTCCCATGATCAATCATAGCCATCAGATCTTCGATCTTGTCCAGGTTCAATGCATCTTTCATTTGAAAATGTTTTACCCCACCTAGGAACTTGCAAATATTTCTTGGAACTTGTGCTAGGGTATTGCGGTTCAATCTGCACTATAGATCGTCATGCCAACTTTCCTTTTCCATAGATTCATTAACAAACTATATTAACGGCATACCAATCATTCAATCAGTTCCATCTCATCAGCGTCCTTCATTAAATAACGCATGTAACCATTTAATGCATTCTGTTATAGCTCGGTTACAACTCGGTAACAACTCGATAAATACTAAACTTCACTCGGTAGACATTCTACCTTCATTAACCGATAGCGATAACCTTAGGGTTTACCGACTAGGTTCCTTAGGGTTTACCGACTAGGTTCTTTGCTTGATAACATAGTATAGTATTTAACCTTTACAATTTACAACATATGTATGATGTTAAAACAATCTAAACATCATGATCTCATCATTGTCTGACTCGATAATAGTTGCCCATTGAATACCTTATTCATCCCTTTATTCATCATATTATTTCCTGTGTCTTTTACCGACATATTTATATTCTTCAAATCATACTTCTCAAGATATGGCAACATCATACTGAATTAGAAAATCAATTTCTTGACATCAATGACAAAATAATAATATCAAGACAGTAAACATCCTTAATCAGTTATATCCATAATCATCAACAACCTTCTCAATATCCTTATGAAATGCCAACAATCTTTCATTGTCTGTTATAATGTTATATTGCCAACAATCTCCCCCTTTTGCATTGATGGCAAAACCAATTGATTTGACCTTAAAAGATTCAGATTGATGTGATTCTGAAATGCTGAAATACTCTCCCCCATACATTAGACTTCTCCTGTTTTCTTCAGTCTTCTTTCCAATCTGTAGTCTTCTTAGTTTTCTTTTAGTCTTCTCCCCCTTTGACAACAATGCCAAAAAGTAAAGAACTAAAACATAATTTATGTCTGTATGAAGTGATTTCCTACTGTTGAATCAATTCAGTCTCAGTTAGAGCATTTTGTCTTCAATTCCTGTTCCCTGTATTGTTTCCTATAATAATTCCTGTACACCTTTAGAAAATATCCTAAAGTGTATAAATCAGCATCAACTCCCAAAAGATATTCGATAGAGTCATCGGATTGATGCTTTCACCGAACTCGGTCAGTGAGTAGAGGATAGGGGTAGGACCCCTAACTTACTTCTGAGATATTCAAAAGTGTCCCTTGGTAGTGGCTTGGTGAAGATATCTGCTATTTGTTCCTTTGTGCTAACATACTCCAACACCACTTTCTTCTCTTGAGCTTCTTCTCTAAGATAATGATATTTGATAGAGATGTGCTTTGTCTTAGAGTGCATAACAGGATTCTTTGAAATATTAATGGCACTAGTATTATCACAGAATATAGTTACTAGCTCGATAACTTTCTCATTTATACCTTCCAACAATTGTTTGATCCATGCAATGTTGGTACAATTCAATGCTGCAGCAACGTATTCAGCTTCTGATGTTGACTATGAAACACATCCTTGTTTCTTGCTAAGCCAACTCACTAGTCTTTCTCCTAAAAAGAAAGCTCCTCCACTTGTGCTTTTTCTGTCATCAATGTTGCCTGCCCAATCAGCATCAGTATAAACTTTTAAATCAAAATCATTTCCTTTCTGATATACTAAGCCATAATCCTCAGTGCCTTTCAAGTATCTAAAGATTCTTTTGATTGTTGTCATGTGTGTTTCCTTAGGATCTACAGAGAATCTTGTAACTATACCTACTGCATGTGCTATGTCTGGTCTACTGTGAACAACATATTGAAGTTTTCCAATCATGGATCGGTAAAGTGTCTCATCAATAGATGCAGATTCATCATTCTTTGATAATTTACAGTTGGTAGTCATAGGAGTACTTACTGGTTTTGAATCCTCCATTCCAAATTTCTTCAAGATTTCCTTTATGTACTTGGATTGAGTAATGAAAATCTCATTTTTCATTTGCAGTATATGTAAACCTATAAAATAATTTATCTCACCGATTAATGACATCTCAAATTATTTGCTCATTTCGTTTCCAAAGTTCTTGCATAAAGAGTCATTTCCACAAAATATAATATCATCAACAAATATGGTTGAGATCAGTATTCCATTTTCATCATTCTTCATGTACATATTGTTGTTCTCACTTGTCCTTATAAAACCAATCTTAATCAAATACGAGTGCAATCTTTCATACCATGCTCTAGGTGCTTGTTTCAAACCATATAAAGCTTTGTTCAATTTACATACCTGATCTTTATTATTGTCTTCAACAAATCCTTCAGGTTGTTCAATAAAAACTTCTTCTTCTAATATTCCATTCAGAAATGCAGATTTGACATCCATTTGATATACCTTGAAGTTTTTGAAAGCAGCATATGCCAACAATGTTCTCACTCCTTCAAGTCTAGCAACAAGTTCAAAAGTTTCACCATAATCAACTCCTTCTTCTTGAGCATAACCTTTGCAAACTAGTCTTGCTTTGTTTCGAATGACCTCACATTTTTCATTTAGCTTGTTTTTGAAAATACACTTTGTACCAATTACATTTTTGTCCTTTGGTCTTGGGATTAGTGTCCATGTGTCATTCTTCTTGATTTGATCAATCTCTTCTGTCATAGCATTTATCCAATCTTCACTGTTAAATGCCTCTTTCACTATTCTCGGTTCAAATTCAGATATCAAACATGTGTTTTGTCTCAGTTTGTTCCTTGTCATCATTGGATCATCCTTATCTCCTATAATCTGACTTGGTGCATGATGTCTTCTGACATACTAGGCTAATACAGGCTTGGTAGGCTCTGTATGATCTTCTTCATCACTTGGTAACTAGATATTCTCTTCATTTTCTTCAACAGTCTTCTCGGTAAGACTTCTCGGTTGAACATAGACAAATTCATCATAGTCTTCTAGTTCCTTGGAATTTCCTTCATCATTTCTTTCTGCAAATTCATCAATTTTCATATTTGCACTTTCTACTATTTTGTTAGATGCTTGATCAGACATTTAAATGCTTGGCTTCTAGAAGAACAACCTAGAAATATTCCTTCTTCACTTTTCTAATCAAACTTGCCATTTCTATCATCTTTGTGAACATAGCATCTACTTCCAAAGATTTTAAAATAACTTACATTAGGTTTCTTATCATACCAGATTTCATATGGTGTCTTCAAAGTACCTTTCTTCAATTGTACTCAGTTCAAGGTGTAAACTGCTGTGCTTATTGCTTCTCTCCAAAATGTTTGTGGCACTTTATTTTCAATCATCAGTGTTCTAGCACAATCCACAATACATTTGTTTCTTCTCTCAGCTATTCCATTCTACTGTGGAGTTCTCGGTGCAGAGACTTGTCTTTTAATACCATGATCATTGCAAAATAAGTTGAATTCATCAGATGTGAACTCTCCTCCTCTATCTGATCTAAGACATTTCAGTTGTCTTCCTATTTCATTTTCAACTCTTGCCTTGTACCATTTAAACATTTGAAAAGCTTCTGATTTTTCTTTTAAAAACATTACTGACATCATCCTTGAATAATCATCCACAAATAATATGAAATATTTATCACCATAATAACTTTGAACTTTCATAGGACCACAAAGATCAATGTGCACTAGATCTAAAATTCCCTTAGAAGTGTAAGACTTACTTGTAAAGCTTGATCTTGTCATCTTACCCATCTGGCATCCTCGGCACATAGCATTCTCAGGTTTTTCAAGACTCGGTAGACCTCTTACTCGGTGCTTCTTACTTATTTTGATCAGATTATCAAAATTTACATGACAAAACCTTTTATGCCATAACCAGGTATCATCTATCTTTGCATACAAACACTTGTTATGAGTTGATTCAAGGTGAAATGTGTTACCTTTTGTTTGTGTCCCAGTAGCAGCTAACTTTCCATTCTTGTCATGAACTTTGACGATTCCTTTCTGAAATTCTATTCGATAACCTGTGTTGTTTAGTTGTGCTACACTTAACAAGTTGTATTTCAAACCTTCAACCCAATAAACATCATTGCATCTTGCATTGTCAAGAAGTGTTATAGATCCTTTACCTTTCACTGGACACAGTGCATCATTACCAAATCTAACATAGCCTCCATCATAATCTTCTAATTTAACAAACTTGTGTTTATCTCATGTCATATGATGTGAGCATCCACTATCTATGATCCAAGAATCATTAGTGTTTATGTGAGATATCAGGGATTTTTCTTCATACCTTTCTTCATCTGATCCATCTTTGATAGCCACATAAACTACTTCCTCTGTATCAGTCTCATCTGATTTATCATCGTTAGATTCCTCATTAGCTATTAAACATGTCTTTCTATCTCTTCTTTTGAAGTCTCAATGTCCTCCGTAATGATTATCTTTCTATCTGTCATCTCGGTAATCTCTCTTTTCAGTAAAATCTTTGTCAGGACAGTTAGAAGCCATATGTCCTATCTTATCACAATTGAAACATTTCAAAGGTAGCTTTCCTTTATACTTACCTTTGCCTCTCGGTAACCTTTTGGCTAATAGTGCTTCAAACTCTTCTTGCTTTCTGGTTTCTTCATATAGTTTGTGTACTGCCTCCATGTTCTTATGAAATCTTTCACTTGCTCCACTGTGATCTCCTTCAGAGTACTTATACTTTCTTTCATTGAAATCATTAGATTCATCATGATAAAAAGAGCTAAATGCAGATTCAACTTTATTTACCAAAGATCCACTGTTATCAAAGTTACTTAACTCAAATGCATGTAGCTTACCAATAGTAGCATCTAAAGAAACTGGCATATTAGGTACAGACCTCAATTCATTGATTGCAAAGACTCGAATTGCATAAGTTGGTAGAAGGGTTCTCAACAACTTACTTTTGATATCCTTTTCTTCAATAGTTCCACTTGCTCCTTTGATTTGATTGACAATCTCCTTTAGTCTTGTATTGTACTAAGTTATGTTCTCACCTTCATTCATCCTCATAGATTCAAGTTGTCCTCTTAGACTATCTACTTTTTCTCTTTGAACATGTTCATCTCCTCCATATACTGATATGAGCTTATCCCACATTGCCTTTGCATCATTTCAGCCTTCTAGATCATTAAACTCTGAATCAGTCAATGCAGATGTTATTTCAATCATTGCTTGAATATGTTCTTGCTTTGCCTTTATCTCTTCCATAGTCAATGGATAGGTGCTCGGTGTGACAAATTCATTCTCCAGATAATATATAGCATATTCTCCAACTCCTGATAGATGTAGCTTCATCCTTTTCTGCCATATAGAGAAACTTGACTTGTTCAGCTTCGGTGCATCCCTCTTATACATCTTTGGATCTTTAACTCAAGTGCCTTTAAACTTTTCTTCCGGAGTCCAAAGCTCTGATACCAATTGATAGATCTGATACTTAATATAAGTACAAATCCAATAGCCAACAAGATGAGACAGGGGGGTGAATCATACAAACTTAATCTTCCATAAAAAACATCAGATTCAACCTTGTTAACATATATTTCAGTAATATAACCAAAACTGTTAAACATGCAAACTTCAAAAGCATATAAACATCATAAACCTCATAACACCAGATTTAACATGGAAACCCAAATAGGGAAAAACCACTGTGGGATTTTGGACCCACTAAGAAATATACTCTTCTAGAGTATGCTCGGTTAAAAGAAAATCTTGTTAAAGATTACAAACACATTGCTAGATGTGACCCGGTTAAGGGATTTGCCTCAGATCTGTTAGGATCTTCACCTTGTTAGAAGTGACCTTGTTAAAGGATTTCAAAAACTCAATTAGAATGTCACCTTGCTAGAGGGTTTTACAAATAAGACTATTAAGTCCACTCGATTAAGAGATTTTCTGTCACTTTCACAAAATAATAGTAATAAAAATATATCTCCAACTTCACATCTAAAATGCTAAAGCAGATTCTTATTTGTTCAATACAATCTAGACAAAGAACTAATCTTGTCCATCTCCTAGGTTCTATACTCTATTATTCAAACAGGTCTTCAATCTTATGTGCTCGGTAATCACTATGTAGCATCCCTGTACATACACTTGCCCGCATACATTGTTTATCAATAGTTTCCTATTTATAAACAATTAGGTAACCGCTTAATCTCCTTGATCACATTTCCCATGATCAATCATAGCCATCAGATCTTCAATCTTGTCCAGGTTCAATGCATCTTTCGATCTGAAAATGTTTTACCCCACCTAGGAACTTGCATATATTTCTTGGAACTTGTGCCAGGGTATTGCAATTCAATCTATGCTGTAGATCTTCATGCTGACTTTCCTTTGCCATAGATTCATTAACAAACTATATTAACGGCATACCAATCATTCAATCAGTTCCAGCTCATCAGCTTCCTTCATTAAATAACGCATGTAACCATTTAATGCATTATGTTATAGCTCAGTTACAACTCGATAACAACTCGGTAAATACTAAACTTCACTCGGTAGACATTCCGCCTTCATTAACCGATAGCGATAACCTTAGGGTTTACCGACTAGGTTCCTTAGGGTTTACCGACTAGGTTCTTTGCTTGATAACATAGTATAGTATTTAACCTTTACAATTTACAACATATGTATGATGTTAAAACAATATAAACATCATGATCTCATCATTATCTGACTCGGTAATAGTTGCCCATTGAATACCTTATTCATCCCTTTATTCATCATATTCTTTCTTGTGTCTTTTACCTACATCTTTATATTCTTCAAATCATACTTCTCAAGATATGGCAACATCATACTGAATTAGAAAATCAATTTCTTGACATCAATGACAAAATAATAATATCAAGACAATAAACATCCTTAATCAGTTATATCCATAATCATCAACAACCTTCTCAATATCCTTATGAAATGCCAACAATCTTTCATTGTCTGTTATAATGCTATATTGCCAACAGAAACAATTGTTTCTTTCAAAGTACAAAGATTATTGTAGAGGCACTGATTGCCATGGGGATGACATTTTTAGAATGACACAAAAAGAAGATGAGAGCCTTGAAGATTATCTGGAAAGGTTTCTTTTTAGTGTCAAAAAGTCCAAGCATAGTACTCTAATTGAAGATTCCCTCAAGCTGATATTTTTAAGGGGAATCGGTGATGGATGCACTGATGCTTTGGATCTTATGGGAGGAGGTGACATTACACAATCCACATGGAATGACATAGGACAAATTTGTAAGAAGTATTCCAGATCTGCTTCTAAAAAAAATAGGCGTTTCAAGCTAGGAGTTTCTTCATCAACATCTAGTTCTGGAGTTTCTAGAATGGAACTTAGCCATTTGTTGAAGGACTTTAAGGAGGATATCTAAACAATATGGCTACTCAATTGGATACACTCTTAGCTAAGAAGAAGCATGAGGAAGCTGATGCAGTTCTTTCAGAATTATGCCCTCATTGTAGACCAAGGAAAAGGGATTGCAGATGTAAAATGGTTGCAAATCTTGAGGTTCCTAACTTCAAGCCAATGAAAGGTGGTGATGAACAAGTTTTCCATGTTTCTCAAAAAAGGCCAAATTTTCAAAGACAAGGTATGCCTCCGGATCCACTTTCTTTTTCTGGTTATAGTGGGAATTCTTATGCACCAAATAATCAATGGAAATCTCCATATGCTCAAAATTTTGGTAGTTATCCAAAATGGTATGGTCCTCAAGGCCAAGGCTAGTATTTTTCTAATCAAACACCACAGTGGCAGCAGCCACAAGGAAATTGGTCTCCACCTCAGGCAAAATGGTAGCAATTTCAAGGCAATTGGCAACCTGCTCCTCAATGGAGGGGGAGTCAACCATGGACTAATCAGTCTTTTGGATATCAACAGCCACAACTGTCTGCAATAATGCCTCCCCCTGCAGCCACTGTTGTTCCACCTAAACCTACATAGTTTCCGACTCAACCAATGTCGAATCCCAATAGTAAATCTCAGCAACAACAACAAGTTTATTCAGCTAATCCTAATCAATACCCAACCTATTCTTTATCTATAAGTGATATTCACCTCAGATCTAGGACAACTCTGCCTAATCCATCCCCTCCAGTTATAACTAAAATACCCAAATAACAAGAAATCTCTAGTCCAATAGTTACAATACCTCGAAAATAGCAACTACCTCCATTTCCCCATAGGTTGCAAGAAAAAGAGGTTCTTACATAACAGGAGCAAAGTTTTGATATTATAGATCAACTGAAACACGTATGTGTTAAAATCCCATTGTTCCAAGCAATAAATAATGTTCCTATATACAATAAGGCACTTAGGGAAGCATGTCTAAAACATTCTGGTAGAAAGAAGAAAGATTTGCAAACAGTGCATGTAATGGGTCAACTGGCAGATATCATGCTAGGAAAAGTTTCAATTCCTAAGTATTCTGATCCTGATAGTCTTGTTGTGAATATAGTCATTAATGGCACTCAGATAAAGAATGTTTTGGTCGATTTAGGGGAAGCTATTAATGTTATGACAAGGGAAATAATGCAGTGGCTTGAAATTACTAGTATCAGACCTACACCTATAGTCCTATAGCTTGCCAATAGTTCTACAGTTCAACCTGATGGTATGATTGAAGATGTGATTGCTTCTTTGGATTCTTGGGAATACCCTACAGACTTTATGATCCTATCTCCAAAGGCTACATTGGGATGATATCCAGTGATTTTAGGAAGACCTTGGCTTGCTACGGCTAATGCATATATTGGATGTAGATCAGGGGATATGACTATTTCATATGGGAACTCTACCAAAACATTAGCTTTGTATTCTCCTGCTCAGCCCCAATTTGATCAACAACAGGTCATTTGGCCTAATTTGGGAGAAGAATTTGAAGAAGGAGTTGACTCTATCAATCACCTTATGATGATTAATAGAGGACCATTCATGCAATTTCATGATGAAGACTCAATTCTTTATAAAATTCTGACAAATGAGTTAAGACAAGAGCAGCAATTGAAAGAGTTAGTCCAAATTGATCTTACTGTCAAAATAGAAGTTGATTCAAATAAATATTTGAATATCAACAATAATCTTGTGGAAGCTCAAAGAGTGGCGCTTGTGAATTTTCTCAAATATCATAAATATGCTTTTGCATGGGATTACAAGGATATGCTTGGAATTGATACAACAGTTTGTACCCACCGTATCTACATAAAAGAAGATTGTAGACCACTTATACAACCACGAAGAAGAATCAATCCCGCATTAAGGGAAATAGTTAAGGAGGAATTGAAGAAATTGTTGACTGTTGGATTTATCTACCCTATTTCTAACAATCAATGGGTATCACCTTTGATAATAGTTCCTAAGAAAGGAGGAAAATGGAGGGTATGTGTTGATTACAGAGCCTTGAACTTAGCAACCAGAAAAGATCATTTTCCATTGTCATTTGTGGATTAGGTATTAGACTCTTTGGCTAGCAAGAGATACTTCTCATTTCTTGATGGATTCAGTGGCTACAACTAGATTCAAATTGCCCAGAGGATCAAGAAAAGACTACATTTACTTGTCCTTGGGAAACATATGCATATTTTGTTCTTCCTTTTATATTATGTAATGCTCCAACTACTTTTCAAAGAGCAGTGATAAGCATATTTTCACATAATTCCCAAGATAGCATGGAAATTTATATGGATGATTTTACAACTTATGGCTCAAACTTTGAAGAAGCATTAGAGAACCTGAAGAAAGTTTTGCAATGGTGTGAAGACCATAATTTGTCATTGAATAGTGAAAAGTGCTTCATGATGATGCAGGAAGGTATAGTCCTTGGTCATCATATCTCTATAAAAGGAATACAAGTTGACCCAATAAAAATTAAAATTATTCAAAATATCAATGCACCGATAAAGCAGAAAGATGTCAGAAGTTTTCTTGGTCATGCTGGATATTATAGAAGGTTTATCAAAGATTTCAGCAAAATTGCAAGTCCCCTATATTCTCTTCTGACCAAGGATATGGAATTTAAATGGACTTCTTCATGCAATGAAGCTTTCTTAAATCTCAAGCAATCTTTGACCCAAGCACCAGTTCTTAAAGGTCTGAACTGGTCCTTTCCATTTCAAATTCATATGGATGCATCTGATTATGCAATAGGAGCAGTCTTAGGATAGAAGGTTGATAACTTGGAGAGTGAAATTTATTATATTAGCAAGAACTTGCAGAGGCTTGAGTTAAATTACACAGTCACTGAAAAATAAATGTTAGCAGTTATATATGCACACAACAAATTCAGGCACTATATAATAGGATATCCAATATTTGTGCACATTGATCATACTGCAATCAGATATCTCATGAATAAGCCTTCAATTACTGGTAGATTAGCTCGTTGGTTACTATTGATGCAAGAATTTGATATCACAATTATTGATAAACCAGGAAAGTCCAATGTGGTTGCAGATTATCTTTCCAGGCTTCAATTGTAGGAAGATCCTATAGCCATAGATGATGCTTTTCTGAATGAACATTTATTCCTTATAAAAGCCCACACTCCCTGGTATGCTGATATTGCCAATTATTTAGCTATTGCTAAAATGCCAGTTCATTTCTCTCCTAAAGAACAAAGGTTGCTAGTTGAGAAAATCTTTAACTTCTCATGGATTGTTGATTGTTTGTTTTACACTGGACCTGACCAAGTCATGAGAAGATGTGTAAGAGAAGATGAAACATATGATATCCTGCATGCATGTCATGATGAGCCACGTGGAGGACATTTTGTTGCTAAGAGAACAACACTCAAAATACTAAACACGGGATATTATTAGCCAACATTATATAAGGATGTAGCACAGTATATAAGGAAATGTGACAGATGTCAGTGCATGGGGAGACCTACTAAATCTGATGAGATGCCATTATACCCACAAATATTATTTACACCATTTGATAAATGGGGATTAGATTTTTTTGGTATAATTGATCCCCCTTCTAATGGAAAATCTTACATTTTGATATGTATTGATTATGTCACCAAATGGGTGTAAGCTCAGGCCATGACACATGCAAGAGATAATAAGTTGGTTGAGTTCCTTTATGAGGAGATATTTATAAGATATGGAATACCAAGGGAAATTGTATCCGACCAAGGACCACAATTTACTTCTACATTGATTGTAGCCTTGGTCAATGAATATAATATAAGGCACGGAAAACCTACCCCATATCATCCACAAGATAATGGACAAGTAGAGGTCACAAATAGGGAGTTAGAGGCTCTTCTTACCAATACAGTGGTTGTTCATAAAAAAGACTGGTCTCACAGACTTTCAGAAGCAATTTGGGCATATAGAACAACCTGGCAAACACCAATTGGTTTTACACCTTTTGAGATGGTATATGGAAAAGTAGCAATGATACCTATTGAGTTTGAGCATAAAACTCTAAGGATGGATTTGAAATTAAATATGACACTTTTTGAAGCACAAAGAGACCGTATTCAGAAATTGAATGCTTTGGATGAGTGGAGAAAAATGGTTGTCCAACAGACAGAACTGATTCAAAATCAGAGAGCCAAGTGGCACGATAAATGCATCAAGGAGAAAAAGTTTAAAGCAAGTGATTGGGCAATGTTATATGACTTAAGATATAAAGATACTATGGGAAAGATGCAAACTAGATGGTTAGGCCCATATGAGATAAAGGAAGTTTTCAACAATGGAGTTGTTTGTTTGACCACAGTTGACCCAGTTCGGTTTAACCTTTTAGTAAATGGTCACAGATTGTGTCTTTATCATAAGCCTACCACCAAAGAGGAGTTCCTACAGCAATTTGCCAAGAAAGATCAAACATAGGTTCTTGCAGCAACTGGGCAAGTTCCTACTGCATTAGAAGAAAGTATTTGTCGTAAGGTTCTTGTAGCCTCTGCAGCAAACATACCTGCCACTTCATAATTCTCCAAGTGTCATTTCATAACGATATTTCATTGTCATGGAAATATTATTCTCCATAGATAAATTTTCCATCCACGTCATCCCATCTCATTTCTTTATCTGTCATTTCATTCATGTCAAATCATTTCATTTCACCATTCTTTTCGCACAACTGCAGGTATGTACATTTATTTAATTTTTAATTAGGCATTTATGATTTCATTATGATTATTGCCTTTGTTACATCCACGTACACTTCCCTAAATCCTTTCAGCATGTGTGGACACATGCCAAAATAAGTTGGGGGGTGTTTTATGGTCTGATTCCAAAATTAGTAATTATTCGTCCTTTTCGGTACCTTGATTTTATTGTTTGCCATTATTCTTTTAATGAGATTTTTTTTTGGCATAAGAAAGTAATGAATTCTTCTACCAAAACTGGAAGTGGGTAAGGAAGTTTCAATCAAACATTTTTAGTCTGTAGAGTATTTCAGTTGCTCATTCTCAGCTATAGAAATTGTTACATTAACAGAGTGAGACATGGGTGGAGATCCTATCCGCCATGAACCAATAATCCATGATGCGTTGCTACAGGATGCTCTTTATGAGCATTATTTCTGGCTACATGGTTGGATTGTCTACTTTCTGAAAATAATAGATTATAATGAGGAAATTGCCTCTGATTTTATGCATTCATTCAACCAAGGGGAGGCTATTGTTAAAGGATTAAGGGTCATTGCTACAGAGTAGCGAATATATGAGGTTACGGGGTTGTTGCGGGAGGGAGAACTAGTTCCTGAATTAAAGGATGCTAGAAGCCCCAAAGAAGAATTTACATGCCCCATAGATGGACCTCTAATAGTGGACAGGCAAGGAGCTAGAAGGGTATCCCTTCCAGCAGAATGGCCCCCAATGGCCTTGTATATAATGAAGTATATTACCTACGATGGGAGGTATTCAAATTTACATTCAGCCCACTTCAAATTAATTAGTCATTTACGACATGATCGGAGGGTGAATGTTCCAAATTTTTTATACCACCTCATTTCCACAAGTGCCAAATAAACACGAAAGAATGGAAATCGTTCTATCAGCCATCATGGTCTGATAAAATTGTCGGTAGAACATTCTTTTAGGGATGTTTCATAGATGGAATGGGGGGTATTTGAAGACATACTGTAGTTTAGGGTTGAAGATGCTCCTATTGTAGATGAGTTAGCCATTGAGAAGGAGGATATAAGAGAACCCTCTTCTACTATAATTTATGTAGGGAATGAATCTCTTATCACTGAAGGAGATTTGACTATTATGGAGGAAGAGATGGTTGAAACAAACATTGAGCAGCCCTCCACTTTTTTTCAAAAGGAAGCAGAATCTTGTAAAAGAAAGGGGAAAGAATTAGAATTAATTAATGCAGATGATGAACCTATGGTTCAGCCATAGGCAACTCAAGTTTCCCCTGCAGCCAAGAGGTGTAGACCGAAGAGAAATGCCCTTGCAGCAAAGCCACGAGTAGAAACCATTCCTGCAGCCACTCCAAAGCTTTATGCAAGAAGAACTCAGAGTAGTACCCAAAAAGTTCATCCAGCAGGACAAGCAACGAAGGTTGTTTTAGTGGAAGCATCAGAAGAAGAGAGCCCAATAGAGATTGAAATTCAGAAGGAGGATGATGTTGACAGACTTTCAAGTCCGACATATGTGGCAGATCAACTTGAGGAATCAGTTGAATAAATCCCACGTCCTAAGGTAGCAGCTATTAGACCTCCATCATCTCTCACCAGTTTATCTATTGCATTAACATTCTATAGGAAGTGGGAGATAGAGAGGGCTAGATTACAGGAGATTATTGACAAGCAATAGAGGGAAATAGGAAAAATAGATAATAAAATTGAAGAATTAGAAGCTAAAGTTGATACAATCACTAGTATGGTCCCTGAGTTAATGCAATGTAGGGCACCGCCAAGAGTTTATGCTCTACATTTGAACGAGCAATACTTAAATTTTCAATTAAACCACATTATCAGAGACCTTATCCCTTCTTTAGAAACCCTTGAGGAATTTTATGATGCCTATCAAACTTCCCCAGCAGCTATGAAAAAATTATTGTGTGAACTTTACTTGCATAACTATGTTGTAACTTTTGACAGTGAGTGGAATCCCTTGCTATACATTGGTGATATCCACATAAAAGCCTTAATGTCATGGATTCAGAATGAGATAAGCATGAGAGCACAGGCCAGAACACAGACGAATATTGAATTTGATTATCCATTACCACTAACGAAGGAAGCAAAAGAGCCAAGAGTTCTTTATTATGAATGGAAGAAGCTATTGGTAAGACCGGATGTAAGGAATCAAGTGTTGCCAATGAGGGAAGAAATATTCCAAGCATATGAACATTTAATTCAGAATGAAGGTGCAGCTACAATTAACTACCTAACTCAGTGTTGGAATAATTTGCCAGAGGAATTGAAACAGGGAGAACCTCATTCACTACCAAATTTTCATGCGGCTATGCAAAGAGCCCCTAAATATATCCAATTGGGCAGGATGAAAAACCATAATTGGTTACCTTTGATCTTTCAACCCCCTATCCTTATGTGGCCATTTTTGTGATGTAAGGTTACCGATAAGCCCTATGAAGCAGTTACAAAAGAGACCAGATGGTCCAGGCTAGAAAAGATGATGGGGTTTTATTGGAATTTAGCTTCAGGAGGAGTAGGTCAAGGAACCATTGGTGACTTAAGAGTTAGTGCCAGAATTAGGAATTTTCCTCTTGTTGGAGGATCAGTAAGACCTTAAGTTGGGGGCATGATGAGTTGAGACATTAGCATATTTTTACACCCAGAACTCTTAAGTTTTTCTCATATTTTGATTTACATGATAGTAATGATGTATCAAAAGTTGACTATATGTATTTCAGATGTTAGCCTGAACCTATTAAAGCATGTTTTGTCTTTGATAGTTTATTCTTGTAGCCATGTTATTCATTCATGTTGCCATGTGGATTGTCTTCGGTGATAGGGTTCACCTAGCTTGCTCAACACTTCACTAAGTTGATGTTGCTCAATTTCACCAACTCACCAGGCCTAGTTGCTTTCTAGACCTACAAGTCCTTCTCACTCTCTTCTAGGGCTTTCTCTTACTCACTCTGAGGTGTTTTCTTCAAGTGTCCTTTCTAGGAACCCTACCAATTTGCTATGTTTCCCATATGCTCAAAGATGGCATCTTGGCTCAAATTCATCAAAATTCCCTCCAATGGTCTTGAGATGTTGGAGAGGTATAGAGGGTTATTCTCTCATGTTTTTATATGGTTTCAAGGTCCATTTGTGGTTTGTTGTCCAAAGGTTTCTTACCGATTTCAAAAATTTGTCTAGAAAAGGCTACAAGGGAAAGAGCCCAATTAGGCCTCCTAGAACCGGTTTTTGAGGTCTGGGGATAAAACGATCCAAAGGACCCTCAAAATAATATGGATTTTCTTCAAATATTCACTCAACCCTAAAGGATTTCAGTGTTTTAAGCTTCCAACCCTTCTTTAAATACAAAAACCCCAAAATGAGAATTTCAAGGGCTACTAGGCACTTGATTGGCAGCAGCAAGTAAATCTTGTCTTTGGACCTTCAAATAGAACTCTTGAGGCTTCCTCCTACACAATAAGACTTGTACTAATCTATTACAACTTCCCAAAATCTTGGGACTTTCATTTACATTCACCTTTCTCCAATTTGTACTAACTTTTCATCTTGCCAACTCTAGTCGAGTTGCTCCTGGGCTCGCCTAGGGCAAGATGCTAAAATATCAAATGACACTTTCAGAACTTCTCCTTTAATATGTACACTATAAAATGGGTTTCCTACCATTTCCCAAAATGCCATGATGAGCACACGGTGGGATTTTATGGGGCACCCATTTTAGCAAAAACTGCTAATTACAAGCCAAAACTGGCTACTTGTGAATCAAATCACCTAAATAGTAGTAAAATCTAAATAAAAAGATTTAAAATGAACAAATTACCTTGAAAAACACTACTAAATCTCAATCCATCATTGGATTCAATCCATTAAACTTTCAAAGAATGCAAAAATTGACAAAAAATAATGAAAGTGCAATCCAAAATCTTGTATTTTGAGTATTGCTTCCAAAATCCAAGTACACCAACCTTGGTAAATGTGTAAGAGAGGGTTTTTATATCCTTCCCATGTTTTTATTCCTTCCATGGAATTGATAAATCCCTAGCTTCAACTTTGAACCAATTTCAGAACAAAAATTGTCATGACAACAAAAGTTGTCACGGCAACTTTTTGCAACTTTGTGTTTTTTCCACTTTTGGCCTCTCCAACTCATGAGACCTGTTCTAAATCATCACATATATCATTTCAAACATTCCTAAAACCTATTTATCCCTCTCAAATTCTTTTACCAACTTTTGACACCTTTGACCAACAAAAAAGCCACAAACCTACTCAAACAAACTATTTACACAAAAATGCAAACCTAAGTAAAATGAACTCAACCTAGGCCTACATTGACACTAAATACTCACTCTTTGACCCTTCTGGAGTCCTTATTCACCACAAACTTGTCTAGGGTCAGTACAAGCCAAAATTTGCAAAATAAGAAAGCTAGGACCTAGGTGCTCCTGCACCATTCTCCCTAACAAAAAGAGATCATGTCACCTCTTGAAGAATGAGTGTTGGATCAATCCCAAGATTTTGAAACTCTAACTCCATCACCCATGTAGCCTCAACATCATCCATACCCTGCCATTTAATGAGGTGCACCCAATAGGCTTGATGCCTAGTCTTCTTGGCAATTCTTGAACTTAACACCTTCTCAGCCTTAAGATTAGGCTTGGCTGGTAACTGAAGGTTATGTGTATCATCTAAAACCTTTGAGTGACTACATTTTTCACCTTGGATTGGCCCCTTGTATGTAACCAAGTCTGCTATGTTAAAAACTGGTGACAAGCCTATGTCACTAGGTAGATCCACCTTGCATGGACCTATCCTTCTCATGTGTAGCTTGTTTGGTACTCCTTTCTGTAGCCTTTCTTTGTTGAAGTGCACCATCACAAGATCTCCCACTTGAAATTGTAGATTTCTCCTCTTTTCATCAACTTTTTGTTTGATTTTGCTGGTGTTCTCCTTCAAAGCTTGCCTAACTGATTCATGGACTGAGCAAAGTCCTCTGCATATCCACTTATGATTGTTGCACTTTCTAAATCCCACAGCTCAAAAATGCCTCTTGGGTGCACACCATAGACTAATTTAAAAGGGCTTTTGTCGGTATTCTTATTTATGGTGTCATTGTATGCATATTCAGATTGAGCAAGTACTTGATCCCATGTCTGCCCATACTCCTTGGTAAGGCACCTCAATAAGTTTCCCAAACTTCTATTCACCACCTCGGTCTTCCCATCTGTTAGAGGATGGTAGGCTGATCCAAAAGAGATATTTGTGCCAATATTTTGCCTTAATGTTTTCCAAAAATGACTCATAAATTTGGAGTCTCTATCTGAAACTATACTCAATGGTAAACCACGTATCCTTACTATTTCCTTAAAGAACAATTGAGCTATGTGGCATGCATCATGAGTGGTCTTACAAGGCACAAAGTGAGCCATTTTGCTAAATCTGTCCACAATGACATAAATGCTATCATATCCTTGCTTTGTCTTTGGTAAACCTACCACAAAATCCATGCTAATGCATTCCCAAGGTCTACTTGGTATGGGAAGAGGTTGATACAAACCGGCATTTGTTGAAGTACCCTTAGCTTTTTGGCAAACTATGCAAGTCTCCACATACCTTTTCACATCTTGATTCATCCTTGGCCAATAATAGAATCTCTTAACCAACTCTTGAGTCTTATTGACTCCAAAATGACCACTAAGTCTGCCATTGTGTTTCTCTTGTATAATATTTTCCCTCATTAAGCCTTTAGGCACACAAAATTGTCCACCTTTGAATAATAGCCCATTTTGTAAGGTAAAATCTGAGTATTCACTATGGAAATGATTTTGATACTCCTTGCATACTTGGTAGGCACTTGAGAAGTCTTCATCCTCGGCATACAAATATTTAAAACTATCCACACCTATGCTTCTCAATTGGATTTCTTGGACTGTCAAGAGCCTCCTACTTAGTGCATCAGCTACCCAGTTTTGCTGCCCTTTCTTGTGCTGAATGGTGAATGTATAGACCTGCATATACTCCACCCATTTCATGTGTTTGTGACTGAGTTTGTCTTGGGAATTCAGAAAACTCAATGCTTGGTTATCCGTATACACCACAAATTCTTTGGGTAAGAGATAGTGTCTCCATTTTCTCAATTCTTGCACTAAAGCATACAACTCAAGGTCATAAGAGGAGTATTTCCTCTTGGAATCACTTAGCTTCTCACTATGGAAAGCTACTATTCTTCCTTCTTGGCCTAGGATAGCACCTACTGCAATATTGCTTGCATCACACTCCACAATGAAAAGTTTCTCAAAACTAGGCAACACTAGCACCAGTTGAGTAGCTATTTTCTCCTTCAAGGTTTCAAAACCTTTGTTTGCTGCTTCATCCCACTAAAAATTTTCCTTCATACCACCTCTAATGGTGTCTATCATTGCGGCACATATAGCACTGAATTGCCTAATGAACTTCCTATGGTACTGAGCTAGTCCATGGAAGCTTCTCACCTCTGTTTCTCATCTAGGAGCAGGCCAATTTACAATGGCTTCAACTTTGCTGGGATCCATCTTGAGGTTTCCTTGAAATAACACAAAACCAAGGTAAACCAACTCCTTCTTAACAAACTCACATTTCTCCAAATTCATGGTTAGCTTTTCATCATATAATCTTTGTAATACATCTTGCAAATGACTAATATGTGCTACTCTATCCTTACTGAAAATAAGAATATCATCAAGATATACTACCACAAATTTACCTATGAAGTCCTTCATCACCTCATTCATGAGTCTTATGAAGGTTCTTGGAGCATTGGATAAGCCAAATGGCATTACAAGCCACTCATAAAGACCTTCAGTAGTCTTAAATGCAGTCTTCCATTCATCACCCTCCTTAATTCTAATTTGATGATAGCCACTCTTAAGGTCAATCTTGGTAAAGTACTTGGCTTCCCCTAAACAATCCATTAGGTCTTCTATTCTAGGAATAGGGAACCTATATCTGATGTGATCCTATTTATGGCTCTAGAATCAGTACACAACCTCCAAGTACCACCTTTTTGGTGCCAACACGTAGGGATATCACAAGGGCTAATACTCTTCCTAATTAGGCCTTGGTCTAAGAGCTCTTGGATTTGCTTGGCAATTTCAACATTTTGTTGAGGAGTCATTTTATAGGCTGCTTTATTAGGCAAGGATGCTCCAAGAATGAAGTCTATTTGATGGCTTATGGTTCTTTTTGGAGGTAAGGTGGTTGGTTGTCCTTCACTTCCTATACCTTTGAATTTCTTCAACAAATCTTGCACTTCTTTTGGTAGAACTTGCTGCTCTTTCTTGTCTTCCTCTTTAGGCTTCATCACTAGTGTAAACCCTACACCTTCACCTTCCTCAAGTGTCTTCAAGAACTTCTTTTCACTCACCAAAAGGACATTAGGACCTACTGCCCTTTTTTCACCTCCCTCAAGGATAGACTGAACCTTGAATGTGACTCCATCTTTCTTAAACGAGTATGCATTCTTGGCTCCATCATGGATAGCTTATCTATCAAATTGCCATGGTCTTCCTAATAGAATATGGCATGCATCCATGGGTAGGACATCACATAGTACCTTGTCCTTATATCTTCCAATAGTGAAATCCACCCATGCTTGCTCACTAACCAAA
The DNA here is from genome assembly GCF_030272615.1 of Cryptomeria japonica. NCBI lineage: Eukaryota > Viridiplantae > Streptophyta > Pinopsida > Cupressales > Cupressaceae > Cryptomeria > Cryptomeria japonica. The sequence goes on along the minus strand of NW_026729237.1, from coordinate 64,684 downwards.
ACATGTTGGCCTTTGTTCAACCAAGTGACTCTATAAGGATTGTTGTGAGGAATCCTTTGCAATCTGATCTTACTCACTGCCTCTTCTGACACTATGTTGTCTGTGGATCCTGAATCAATGATTACTTTGCATACCTTGTCCATTATTTTGCATTTGATCCTAAATAAGGACCTTCTTTGGCTGGGTTCTTCACTGACCGGTTCCTTGATCAAGGTTCTTCTTCTCATCAAGTTTTCACCTACCTCTGACTCTAAGGCAACTTCTGATGTCTTGCTACTTGAAGACTCTTCCTAAAGATAACTCACTCTTCTCTCACCACCTTGTGACTTCTCTGGACACCTATAAGCTAGATGACTAAGTTGGTTACAATGATAACACTTCATTGTTGTAATGTATGAGGAACCTCTACCTTGGCCACTGGATCTTCCTCTAGAACCACTACTTGATCCCCTTCCTCTATTGTATCCTCCTCTACTACTGCCACTATCTTGCTTCTTAGTGAGTTTTGACTCTCCTTGTGTTCTTTGTTTAAACTTCTTCCACCAAAGCCTCTCCTATGGCCTCTATTATCTTTTCCTCTTCCTCTACCCCTATTGTTGCTTGAGTCATGTCTCCTTTTCAGTTTTTCCTCCACTTTAAGGGAAAGTTGAGAAGTTTGATGGACTATTTTTGCACTCATCAAACTAATTTCTTCTTGGATGTTCCACTGTAGGCCATTTAGGTACCTAGCAACCTTGAGACTCTCCTCTTATACCACATGAGATCTAAGGCTAAGTTTGTGAAACTCTTCGGTGTAGCTACTAACATCAAGATCTTTCTGCCTTAAGTTTTGTCTCTTCCTATGAATTTTCACTTCATAGTCATCAGGGAGATAGACTTCTTTGATTTTAACTAACATCCCTTCCCAAGAAGAGATGGGTGCTTTGCCCATTTTCTTCCTCTCATCTTATACAAATTGCCACCATGTGAGAGTAGATCCTCTCATCCTGGACTTGGCTACTCTGACTCTCTGAGCTTCATTAATACCTTCACATTCAAAGTGGTTCTCCATACCTTATATCCATTCTAGGACCACTTCTTCTTCCATCTTACCAATGAACAATGGTAATCCTTCTAGTGATTTACCACTCAAAGATTTCAATGCTTTCAGGAAAGGTTCTTGCTCTAGGATAGGATCAGGTTCAGGTATCTTGTCTATCTCTACTACTTCTTCACCCTTTCCTTCTACTCCTTCCACTTTTACATACACTTCTTCTGCCTTGGTTTCAATATTACCAAGCTTACTCTCCAATCTTTCCAACTTTTCCTTCAGGAGCCTGTTCTCTTCCTCCTGATCTTCCACTTTCCTTGCCAATTCAGCATTGTTCACCATGTTGTCTCCAATTGACTCTCCTAACAACAAGGACATCAACATTACTATCCCAAATCTTGTAGGCTCTGATACCAATTTGATAGGGTTCACCTAGCTTGCTTAACACTTCACTAAGTTGATGTTGCTCAATTTCACCAACTCACCAGGCCTAGTTTCTTTCAATAATTACAAGTCCTTCTCAATCTCTTCTAGGGCTTTCTCTTACTCACTCCAATGTGTTTTCTTCAAGTGTCCTTGCTAGGAACCCTACCAATTTGTTATGTTTCCCATATGCTCAAAGATGGCTTCTTGGCTCAAATTCATCAAAATTCCCTCCAATGGTCTTGAGATGTTGTAGAGGAATGGAGGGTTATTCTCTCATGTTTTTAGATGGTTTCAAGGTCCATTTGTGGTTTTTTGTCCAAAGGTTTCTTACCGATTTCAAAAATTCATCTAGAAAAGACTACAAGGGAAAGAGCCCAATTAGGCCTCCTAGAACCGGTTTTTGAGGTCTGGGGATAAAATGATCCAAAGGACCCCCAAACTAAAATGGTTTTTCTTCAAATATTCACTCAACCCCAAAGGATTTCAGTGGTTTTAAGCTTCCGACCCTTCTTTGCATACAAAAACCTCAAAATGAGAATTTCAAGGGCTACTAGGCACTAGACTGGCAGCAGCAAGTAAATCTTGTCTTTGGACCTTCAAATAGAACTCTTGAGGCTTCCTCCTACACAATAAGACTTTTACTAATCTATTACAACTTCCCAAAATCTTGGGACTTTCATTTACATTCACCTTTCTCCAATTTGTACTAACTTTTCATCTTGCCAACTCTAGTCGAGTTGCTCCTGGGCTCGCCTAGGGCAAGATGCTAAAATATCAAATGACACTTTCAGAACTTCTCCTTTAATATGTACACTATAAAATGGGTTTCCTACCATTTCCCAAAATTCCATGATGAGAACACGGTGGGATTTTATGGGGCACCCATTTTAGCCAAAACTGCTAATTACAAGCCAAAACTGGCTACTTGTGAATCAAATCACCAAAACAGTAGTAAAAGCTAAATAAAAAGCTTGAAAATGAAAAACCTACTCTGAAAAACACTACTAAACCTCAATCCATCATTGGATTCATGGATTAAATCCATTAAACCTTCAAAGAATGCAAAAATTGATTAAAAACAATGAAAGTGCAGTCCAAAATCTTGTATTTTGAGTATTGCTTCCAAAATCTAAGTACGCCAACCTTGGTAAACGTGTAAGAGAGTTTTTATAACCTTCCCACGTGTGGATTCCTTCCATGGCATTGAGAAATCCCTAGCTTCAACGTTGAACCAATTTCAGAACAAAAATTGTCATGACAACAAAAGTTGTCATGTTTATAGCCTTCCCACGTGTGGAGTCCTTCCATGGTGTTGAGAAATCCCTAGCTTCAACGTTGAACCAATTTCAGGACAAAAAATGTCATGACAACTTTTTGCAACTTTGTATTTTTTCCACTTTTGGCCTCTCCAACTCATGAGACCTATTCTAAATCATCACATGTGGCATTTCAAACATGCCTAAAACCTATTTAGCCCTCTCAAATGCTTTTACCAACTTTTGACACCTTTGACCAACAAAAAGGCGAAAAACCTACTCAAACACACTATTTACACAAAAATGCAAACCTAAGTAAAATGAACTCAACCTAGGCCTACATTGACACTAAATACTCACTCTTTAACCCTCCTGGAGTCCTTATTCACCACTTACTTGGCTAGGATCAGTACAAGCCAAAATTTGCAAAATAAGAAAGCTAGGACCTAGGTGCTTCTGCACCATTAGGCAATATCATGTGTAAAATTAATAGATGTTTTGATTACTTAAAATAGATGTGTATGTTCTTGTATGTTCTTTCCTTTGAATTGCAGGAATAAAATGATGCTACTGAGAAGGCTCTCCTGTCACGCTAGTTGCAGAATGAGAGATTCAAGGAGGTGACTGCAAGATCGAATCAGCGGAAATGTTGATGAGTGTAAGGAATGGCAGAGGAAAAGTAGGCATGCAATACTTACTGATGTCTTACTCAAGTGGCCATTAGTTTTGTAAATACCGCCACTATATGTTATGATTGTGGTTCGGTTTAGATCCACATTATCAGTGACTTAACTCCGGCTATTTCCTTTCTTGCATAATTATCCACCTTTTCTCATCGACGTGATCCGTGTTGTAAGAAGTAGTTGTTTTCTTTTAAATAAAGGTCTTTATCTCTTTTTGTAGGTGGAAAAAGAAAAGAGAAGAACTAGAGAAGAGGATTTTAGAAATAAAGTTACAAGTGTTTTGAGTTTCTTTTGATTCTGAATCATGTAATGACTTTTGATGAACAATGAATAAAAATATGTTATTCTGAGCACTTAGAATTGTGTTGGAAGCCTAGGAAGCACTCATCCAAGGGGGCCCACTTGGTGAGTGTTCCTGTGTCTTTGTTAAAATTAGTTTTCTTCTTTAAGTTGTAGTAGATGTTCTTGTATTGAATGTTCCTGCAGCCATTGGAAATAGATCCATTGATTGTTCCTGCAGCCAAACCAAAATAGAGTAATTCCTGTTTTTCAGCATTAAACTTAGCCAGTATTTCTTGAATGAATTTATGTTAATGCAGAAGTTTTCATGTAGCCTTTCAATAGTTTCAATTCTTGCTTACCTTTCCCGCATAGATGTTAGTTGTTGTAGTAATGCAGGGTAGCTATCGCAGGAACTTAGTGCATATATAGTGCAGACCCATTTCAAGTATTACGTCCCTAGGTTGACAATCAAATGAACAACAGCTATGGAAATCATAACTTCACAAAGTGAATGTCCAAACTTTGGGTCAATACTTCAACTAGAGTTATTATTCTTATTGTTGGGTTGAACACACCTGCTAGAAGGGGATTGGATGGTGCTTCTTGAAGGGTCACTTTGGAGTGGCGAGTAGAAACTATGCAATCAAGATTTTTGCTTTTAACTGTGATAGTAGCGATAGTCTCATCTGCTTGGTTGATGTGGTTAATATTATACCCATGCGATGCATTAGTATAATTAGCCTTGTTATTTTAAGACCCTGAGCTAGAGGATTTACCCTTGTCATGATTATGGAAAAGATTTTTTAAAAATTTGTGTGATCATTATTGGATGTTTCTTTGGGATTCTTAATGGACATATCACCTTGACCGATGAGATCTTGAATAATATCTTTAAGCTTGTAACAATTGGAGGTCTTGTGAACTTTGACTCTTTGGTATTCACAAAAATCATTGTCATTCCACCATGTTGGCTTGAAGGGACCGGGCACATATGGTTTTACCTCAAGTAATGTTATTACATTAGATTGAATTAGCTTTTTCAGTGTGTGCTCAATGGGTTCTCCAAGTGTAGTATATGTTTGCCTTGAATTGCTAGTCCTCTGCATGCATTATAGATTTGGTTGGGCCAGATTTGCTAAACTATCATTATTAATTGGTTGACTCTTATATGAGTAGACATGCTTGTACTATTAGGGCCTTGAAGAAATATTATAGGTTGGTCGTGATTGATTGCTTTGGAATCCACTACACCATCATTATGTGATGTTCTTATTCCTAGACCAAAACTTAGTTTTTCATTAGATGCATTATTAGCTTGATTGCCTTCTTTAGAGGTTTTTAAGATTCCTTATGTAATAAGGCCCTTTTCACATTTAAGTCCCTTTTCAATAATTTGGTGGAATGAATCCAAGAATTGCATCTAGAGAGGATATTTCATCTAAAAGACCATTTTTTTGTAAACATATCCACTTGCTCTTTTATGGTTATATGTTATGGTCTTTTTTAAGAAAGAGACTACCAATGTTGTAGGAAAGTGGAAAAGGATTCTCCCTCTTTCTATTTACTGGCACATAAATCCATTAACATAATTGGATTGTCGATATTGTAAGAGAATTATGCTACAAATTGTTCAACTAATTCTCCCCATGAGCATATTCCAAGGGAAGATGGGAAAACCACTCCATTGCTTTCCCCCTAAGCTATGAGGAAAGAGACACAATAGGTAAGTATCATCATCAACAACCCCTATACAAGAAATGATGAATTCACATATTTGATCTTAGGGGTCACATTTTCCCTTCTATTTTTTGAATTTGGGAGCTTCAAAATTAGGTGGGAAAGGTGACATGTACGTTGTTTAATCAAAAAGATAGGAGAATGGATCTTCCATTGTGTAACTCTTCTTAATGCCCCCAATTTGGAGATTTGACATCTGTTGTTACAAGTTTTGAACTTGTTGCATAAGAATATTTTTTTGGATCAAGGGATCTTAAGTAGATAGATTGAGATTGATAAATGGATTAGTACTCAAATATAATGGTGATGGTTGAAATGTGGAATGATTAAAAAGTTGATAATCTCTTAGAGCACTCGGTGGGACAAAATAGGTAAAATGGGTGCTAAGATTTGATTGTGTTCCACTGGAAGGATTGTACAAGCCGTAACTAGGTAGTGAAACATTTTGACAGTTGATAGTCAATCCCACGAGAATGGAAGTGGGAATTTGGGGCACCCTGGCTGTAGCTTGTGAAAAAGAATTACTTCTCATTTGGGATGAAACATTTGAATTTTCTTGAGTGCTCAAAGAATATGTATTGGGATTAGATCTTTGATTATAAATGTTTGCACTAGAGGATGAAAGAGCTTGGGATGAAGTAGTGTTGATTTGGCCACTTGAGTTGGTTTTATAAAGGGGATCATTATAAAGCGATGTCAACATCACACTATGTGTGGCACCTTGGGTAGTGCTCATTGGAGGAAGACTATTAGGGACTTTTTGTGATGATTTTTCTTGTGTGAGTCCCATGGTTAGTGGAATTTGAGCCCCAGGTTGCATTATGGTAGTGACGTCAAAGTTTGGGGGTAATTTAGCACCATTTTGTGCTAGTAACAAAATATATCGATTAGGGACATGATTTTAAATCTCATTGATGAATGAAAGAACATGTGTATCTTGTTGTACATCTTCAAGATCTTTAACAGTTAGACCCTTTTAAATATTTTCAATGAAATACGAGTCATTAGGATTCATTGTTGAGGCAAGACCCGTTAAATTTGTGGCTCTTTTGGCTTGTCTATGTGAGTAAGACAAAAGGTTCATGGTGTTCATTAAGTTGAAGTTTGTCTCCTTATATGGATCCATTGAATTTTTACCTCTTTGTGATCAAGTGATAGGCATGAAGGACTCCTAGAGATGCACTAAAGGATGACTAAGGATGTAGGAACTATGTTTTTTATTTTATTTTATTTGTTGAGCTTTTGAGTTATGATAATGAAGCTAAAGAAAATGCATTTATTTTTTAGGATTTTCTCAAGATTGTTGGATGAAAAATGTAAGGACCATACAAGCTTATGAACTTGATTCCTAGAAGACTTAGAATCACAAGACTATGCATATTCACTTAAGGATACTAAAAAGACACCTTAACCTAAAATGAAACAAGGATTGATTGAATGTTTGATCAAAGTTTTGACCCTAAGCTAGACTTATGAGCATGAGGTTGAACTTGAGGATTTGATGATTGATGTTGACAAATCTTTTTGGAAGGTCTTGGTATCTCAATGATCACTAAGGTTCAATCTTAAGGCTAGAAATTTTGGATTTCCTTGGGAAGCAATGGTCACTACAATTCAATTAAACTAAGGATGCTAATGTTTGGAGACTTGATTTTATGCTAAAATGACACTATGGGAGCCTATGTGGAAAATTTAACCCTTTTGAAAGTAAGATGACTCTAAAAGGAGGAAATTATATGCACATATAGACACTAAAATCTTGATCAATTACAAGGTTTGAAATGATTCATATCCCAATTAAGTAATTGTAATTGACCCTATGAAACATTGATTTGACAGTCAATTGTGAAATTGGATGTTGACAACTGCAAGATCGGTTGAGATCAAATGCGAAAATCAATTGACGATTAGGAAAAGAATTAAAATCAACTACAAAATTTTGACAAGGAAAATGCGAAAAATTGGAGGGAGAAATGCAAAACAGAATGCACTCAAATGTGAAATTCTATCTCTATTTCAGGTATTTGAAATTTTGGAGTGTGTTTTTGGGAAATTTTAGATAAATAAGGTTATTAGATAGTTAGAAAACAAATAAAATGGTATGGTTGTGGACTTGGGTTACTTTGATGTTCAGAGTTAACCATAAAAGGGCCTAAATTAGCTCAAATGTGGACTGACTCTACTGGTCTTTCACATTGATTTTTTGCAAATAATTATAAAACAAGTGCATATCCTACACAAGCTACAATTAATACTACTTGATAGAGCCCCTGCTACAATAAAATACTCATCCAAAGCGAACAGCTAGAGGTTGGGTGATGTTGGCTCCAGGGCTAGCACAAGCACACCTTTCCTCTTACCTAGAAGATTTGAAAACCTTGTAACTGGGGGATTATTGTCTCATAATGAGGGGTATCTATAGTGTATGATCTCATTCTCTACGTCTTTCCCTGCTGAGAAAGCTTTAAGAGTATAAAAATCTATACTCCTTGAACTATCAAGTATGGGTTTTGAGCCTCTACAAAAAAAGGTTCTTAGTTATTCTTCGAGGAATATCTCCAGATATGAAACTTTGTGAAGAAGGCTACTTAAAGCTCTAACAACCCTTATAAGTTGAGGGATAATAGATACCCAATTAACATTTCACTCAAACCATACTATCTTGAATTGGACAAGCTTTCACTTGCTACCCATTTATATAACGGATCAAAGAAAACCATTTGAAGTCAAACCAATGGGTTATGAAATCTCCAAGGAAGCTTCTCTCTAAAGAAATCTCAAGATTTTCTCTTTCCCCCAAGATCCATGAAGGCGATCAAAGAATACTTCTCTTGAGATTTCAAGTTAAAAGAAAAATAAAATGTTTTGAAGCACCAGACAAACAAACAAGAGGTTAATTCCTTTAATAAAATTAAAATGTTTTCTAACTACTAGGCAAATAAATAGATTATAAGATGCCAAAATCCTACAAAACAAATATTAGTAGTTTTGTTTGTTTATGATTGGGCCCATGAGTGCCACGTGCTAAAAATCAGACATTAGTGCTAGAAAATCTAACCTAGAAATATGATAAAATAACAAAAACCAAAAAATAGCAGAAAATCGAAATGTTATACCACTAGGTTTTTACCAGGAAACTACGAAAATGTGTTTGATGAATGTGAAATTTCCAACTACAAAAATATTATGAAGCAAATGCAAAATTCTTTTCTCAAATGCAAAAATAATCACTAAAGAATGCAAAAATTATATCTATCAAATGCAAAAATACTCTTTGTCAAATGTGAAATTATGAACATGCCCCTACAAATTATTAGAATTACACCAAAATTAGAGGGTTAAACTATTGTTGGTTTGGTGAGATGCTCGAAATATTGTAATGCATTTTGTATGCCAACACATGCATTTGGTAAGTAGTTTAGCTTATGTATTCATTGGGTTCACTCAAGCATTGTTTTGCATGACATATGCATCTCTACTCTCTTTGAATGCGCCTTTGCTCAGCACGTAAGCAATATCCTAGAAGTCTTATGTGTACCAAATGAGGCATTCTTTGGTTAATAACAGCCAAATGATAGAAAAAAAATATTAGTAACAAAAACCCTACTATAATAGCATCAAAAAATAATTAGAAACCAAGATCGTGACATGAAACACAAGATTATACGTTGCAGATTTTGAATTGTCAATTGTGAAACCCTGACTAATAATTGCAAAAGTTAAAACTATTAAATGCAAAATTATTGAATATCATATGTGAATAGAAACACCTGTGAAATGAATTGATGAGAAATGTGGTAATCCTAGCCACAAATGAGAAAATCTGGAAACGATTGTGAAACTTGAAACCTGTAGCTACAAAAACACGAAAAATAGAAGTCAATAAGTTGTTTCTTCATTTTAGGTTCACCAAAATGTTTGTGAGGGGAAATCTACATGTCAATCAGATTAAGAGGCAACCAAAAAATTCAATAGCAACTCAATAGAGGAATTCAAATGAAATCAATAATGAAATAATATCAAATCGTGAAACAATTAAACCCTTTTTGACTTTATTGCCCTTGGCCTCCTTTGTCCTTCTTTTTCTTGTGGGAAAAGTGGATCTCAATGTTGCACTTTGAAAGTACTTGCAATATGTTAGCACGAGAATTATGAAGATTGTGGTTGTTGAAAAGGGAGAATTATGTTCAATTTAGATTTTGAGAGGTTTTATCAGATGGCTGAGATTGATTTGAAGATGGGATTGATTGATGGTTGAGATTCAATGAGACGGATTGGTGAGAGACTATTACAAATTCTAACTAACTTTGATTGAGATAATGATTCACCTGCCTGACTAGTCAAGAGATGTGATTGGGAGTGGAACTAATTTGATTGAGTAGTTAGAAAAAGTGGATTTCGAAAAAGGTAGAAGTAATTGACTACTTAGAAAAAGTGACTGATGAGTCATTGATTAGAACTGAGCGTCAGTGTTAGTTAATGATTTCTACATGTGATGAAGGAAATTTAGGATGAAATGTCATTTGGATTGCATTTGGATTTTCAAAAATGTTAAATGAAATTGAAATTAGTGGGAAATGAATTATATTTGAATTTGGAGGGAAATTTGACTTATCCAAAATTAAGATCAAATGACATTAAATAAATTTATGAAATTTAATTAATGAGAAGACATTGCTAGATAATAAAAATATTTAATTATGGGGGAGAATAGAAATTGATTTTAATTAAAAAATAAAGATCATTTAATTAAAGTAAATTATCCTGATTAATTAAATAATATAATTATTTAATTAATTTAAAGAGGGAATGGTCAATTGATTAAATGATAAAGAGGGAATTTGAATTATTAAATTAAAATGAAAGGAGAATATTAATGAAGTTAGATTAATTAAATAATTAAAATTATTTAATTAAGAAAGAGGAATAATTAATAAATTTGACATCTGCAAGCGTGGTACAATTTAAGTGTCTACAACCTTTAATCAAAAACTAAAAGTCAACAACTATTTAGAATTCTTGAGTTAGAAAACAAAATTATTTAAATCCTTTGATATTATTTTTTGTTTATTAATTAGGTGGTGATTGATGAAATAAATGTAGCTTGAAAAATAAGTATACAAAAGAGGTATTGTTTCAAGTTTTTTGTTTAGTTGATAACCTATTAAGAAATATTGGTTTGGGCTTTTGAATCTAGTTAACAATTGTTTATCAATTCTAAATTAGAAAATGTAGCATCCTAAATTATAAGTTCACCTACAATTTTGTCCACACATAGGCCTCACTTTGGCGTTTCATCCTCCAAGGGCTAATTGCAGCACTGATTTTGCTCAAATCACTCATTTATCTCACCTTTTCACCAAATTTCCAACTTGACCCTTGTTATGGGTGTTGATTTGTAGGACCAAGATTTACCACGCCTTGTTCCTAAATCATAATCAAGGCATATACACCCCGAGCCTCCTAATCAAGCCCCAAATTAGCTTCTCTCAATGGTCACATAGTGAGAGTGAGAAATTAGATCATGTGTCGGCTCAAGTTAGAAATTTAATTTAATTTGTGACAAGCAAGTATAAAAAAGGTCTACCCCTCTCATTCCAAACCTAAAAAGTTCAAGATCTCAACTACACTATGGAAAATTCAACTGAGCAAACAATCAGTCTTTTATCAAGCATTGGAGTAGAAGTGAAGTCAAGATTCAAGAATTAGAAATGGCATTCATGTTCTATGTTTTTTGAAGATGACCTACATGAAACCCTAATTCCTTCTTGGAGACAAACAAAACTTCATTAAGGTATATCATTAGTGTTTCAATTATTTTCAACCTTCCCCTCAAAAGGAAAGTATTTACTGCAATATTTCATTAAGGTATATCATTAGTGTTTCAATCATTTTCATCCTTTTCCTCAAAAGGAAAGTATTTACTGCAATATTTTATTTACAACTTTCAATTCAATTTTATGGTTAATTCCAAAACTAGGGTTTGACCTAAGGCCCCTTATTCACAACAATTTCCCTCTTCTTTCTATGTTCGGGAAACAGGTACAGAGCTACGTTCAAGACAATCAATAGAATTCATAGAGACAAATAGGTTCAACTTTTGATGACAAGAAATTTGGAGGACCATGGTGAATTAATCATAATCTTGGTCCATCAAGGCTAGATCTATTACATTCCTCTCCTCAATGTGTTGGTTAATTAGGTCATTTAGTGTTTTTATTATCTCAATTTAACCTTAACCCTAATTTTACACCAATACATTTTGGTGAACCCGACTTCTTGCACCTTAATTTCTGATTTGTGATCTCATATTTGATTGTTCGTGCATTTAAAATTCAAATTTGCATTCATAAGTTTTATTTTCAATTGAATTTCATAAATTTAGAGGTTAAATTCACAAAAACCCTAATTTATAATTCTAAATTTAAATTTTTGGGTTGCATAATTTTGATTCATTGTCTCAAATCTAATTGTTTATGCATTTTAAAATTCAAATTTGCACTCATAGATCTCATTTTCAATTGAATTACATAAATTTAGAGGTTAAATTCACAAAAACTCTAATTTATAATTCTAAAATTTACTTGTGGGTTACATAATTTTTCAATTCTATTTTTAGATCTGATCTTCACTATATGTTTTGACTTAGAGGCATTTATCTTTCAAATTCACAAATCAAATTACTTAATTAACTAATTAATCAATCAATTTTAAAAAAAATTGCATTGTTAATCACAATTTTCAAGTTGTGCATTCAAATTTCCCTCCTTTGTGCATGAGTTTTGTTACCATTAGTCCTACCTACAATATTCCCATGAGAAAAAATTATAGAATTAAATCTTCCCAAGGTTTAATTAATAAGGATAAAGAGCTTAATTTGGATAACTTATTTCATGAGAATGTTGGTGCATCCTCCAACCCAACAAATGATGTCATTTATTCCCATTCTCTTCATAATTATCAAGATGTGGATGAATCACTAGCTAGGGTTACCATTGACTGATTGGAGAAGACTAACAATGAATTAGAAATTCTTCAACAATGGATGAGTCAACAATACCCAAAAAGTGAGGCAATCCCCTTGATTTAAGAATTAAAAAGAATGGTTCAAAGTGATAAAATTGGTGTAGATTTGTTGCATAGACTTGCTCATATTGTTGACACTAATATCATGCCTATCAAAAGTTGTGTTGAAGTCCTTGGTTATTCTCAACCCACTAGTCACTTGTGAATCATTCCATTATTATGCCTACATTCATGCCTAGTGTGCCTACCTTTACCTCTTCTATCATGACTACTTCCATATAAAATATTAATCCTACACATGTTGCTCATACGGGAAATATCATTAATCAATATTCTTATACACCTCCTTTTGTGAGTCTTCCATTTGTAACCCAATCATCTCCTATACCCACATATCATAGTGTTATACCTCCTTATCTCAACCTCCACCTACATACAACAATTTTACTCCATCACAATCCAATATGTCCAATTTCTATCTATCCACCAAAGCAACAATTTTAATATATTACCTTGCCCAAACCGTTACATCCCTACAACAACAAATGGCTTTCATTATCTAATCCAAGTTTAATGTGCCCACATATGTAGCGATCCCATTATCTAATGACATTATTTAGGTTGTCCCTCATAAACATATGGAAGTCCCTTAAAATTGGAGTTGTATAATGGAAAAGGTGACCCCTTGACTCATGTGAAGACATTTCAAACTTTATGCAATGATTTTGCTCATGACCAAAGACTTATGGGCAAATTGTTTACTCGAACCTTTAGGGATAAGGATTTGCAATGGTATTGTTCTTTGTCTCCTTATTCTATTATATCATTTCAACAATTATCTAATGCTTTCATTCAACAATTCCACAATAATATTGGTCCTAAAATTACTTTAGTTATTTTGATTCATTGTAAGCAAGGAGTTAAAGAGAAAGTGATTGATTTTATTGGTAGATATAAACATTTTTATTCTCAAATTTCTTATCTTATCCTTGATCAAGATGTTAAAAGAATTTTTATTGCTAATTTACAAAAAGACATTACGAATAATCTTTTATTTTTTTAGTTTACTTCCTTTATGCAATTGCGTGTAGTGCTTCATAACTATCAGCTTCAAGTGAATCAAATTGAATCATCTCCTTCAATGGCTCTCATTGATAAGAATGAGAATGCTCAACAATATTTTGTGAAGTTTAAACCAAACATAGGATACATCAAGATAAACAACAACATCAATACTCAAGTGGCAACCACGACATTAAGTGTGGCCCCTTTATCCAAATACTTTAGAAAAGAATTTACTCCTCTTTCTGAGTCTTGTATAGTATAATGCCAAGATTGATAAATAATAATGTGTTGAAACTTCCTTCCATCAATCCAATTCATACCTCCAAACCTTGGCCATCTTATCATGATCCCAAATATTTTTGCCAATATCACCGTCAACCCAAACATGATACTAAGAAGTGTTACACTTTAAGGAGTAAGATTCAATAATTCATTGATAATAATACCATATATGTAGCTGGTGTGAATGACAAAGGAAATAGTTCCTTATCTCCTCCTAATCAAAATGTCCAAATCTTCACCAATCCTTTGCCTTTCCACTCTACTAATGTTGTTGAGTCTGAGTCTCTTGCCTTCTCTACCAATGGCTTAGGAGTTGAATCTAACAATGTTGTGAATCTTGTTGACAAACCTACACCTCCTTGGGACCTATGCATTACTTTTGATCCTAGTGGGACTATTGATACACCTAATGGCCCATTGTATATCACTACAAAGATCAAAGACAAACTCTCACATAGAGTGCTCATTGATCCAGTGTGTATGGTGAATGTGATCACTAAAGAATATCTTTACATTTTATAATTGCATCAAGTAACATATAATAAATATGATGTTATGATAAAGGTATATGATTGTTTCACTTGCCTTATTATTGGTTCTATTACTCTCTTTTTGAGGTTGGTACTAAGTGCTTAGATGTGACTTTTGTTATCATTCCTACATTGGATCGATTTCATGTGAAGTTGGGACATCCTTGTCTCTCTTCCATGAAAGTTATCCCTTTTATTCATAAATGTTTAAAATTCCCTCATAATGGCACTATCATAATAATTAATCATAGCATGTACAAACCCATGAGCGTTATAATTTCACCATTGATTACTTTTATCCTAAACAACTTGAGCCTCTCAAACCTAGAAATGATGTCCATTTTATATCTTATCAAAAGTGGAAAAATGAGATAATATTATATTTTAGTAAGCCTAGAGACCCTATACCTGCTCCTCCTCCTCTGATGGACCTGGTATCCTTTCCACACCTTTTATTCCTCCCATATATGTTTTAGTCCTACCTCCTATGTCTTACAAAGGAAAGTGCTTGGCATCTTCTATGTCTCAACCTAGTGTGGCTTCTCTTGTTCCTCCTTCAAAGGAAGAAAAGAAGCCTATGTACATTGATCCTCAACCTTCACAAACCTCAACTAAAAATAAAAGGAATCAATGTGTGAGAGAACACCGATGAAGACGTCTTGTTAAGGCTCATGAACTTTCTTCCCAAACCATTTCCTCCCTGAAGACACCAAATGTTGACTTTGTCCCATTTGTCCATCCTTTGCCTAACCATAGGGAAGAAGTTCAACCTAAATCACCAAGATTAAAATTGCTTAAGAAAAATGATGGTTCATGCTCCTTTTGTGTTAGAGATCCTATTTTTATTAATCTAGATGATGAAATAGACAATGTTGTT
The DNA here is from genome assembly GCF_030272615.1 of Cryptomeria japonica. Lineage (NCBI taxonomy): Eukaryota > Viridiplantae > Streptophyta > Pinopsida > Cupressales > Cupressaceae > Cryptomeria > Cryptomeria japonica. Next base: position 49,490 of record NW_026729237.1, on the reverse strand, counting down.
GTTCATGGTCACAATGTAGATTCTAATATTCTAATGATATATATGAGCTTATTGATGTTAATCATGATCTCCCTTTAGATTTTTTTAAAGCATTAACCCTAGCTCCTAGTACCAAACAAAGTGACTCATCATTAGAGAATGGCCCTTGTTTGGAACTTGCAATAGCTCTGTCTACCATGCTCAAAGTATCTCCTTTTGCATCTTGTCCACCTTCCCAAAAAAATATTGAACAAGATTGGAAGGTGGATTATTTTCTTGATTAGATTCATTCATGTCGTAGATCCTTCTCTTTCTTATTCATGATGTGTTTCCCCCGTGATGTGTTTTTGTGTTATGTTAGGTTCTCTTTATATGACCCTTGTTACTCTGTTGGTGCAAGGTAATATAGAGGATAAATTTTTTGTGATATTTTTTTATTTGTATCTCAATTCTTCTATGTTTTCTCCTATGTTGTCTACTTGGGGACGATGCAAAGCATTGAGATCTCTTTTGGTCTCTTCCATGTTGATTTAAAAGACATATGTTCCCTTCTTCCATTGTGCTTGTAGTTCCACTACCTTTGGGGGATGAGGTCACAATAAAAATATTCATGATATACATTATTTATCATAATAGCATACTAACCCCAGAGTTATTGGATCCCTTATGTGTTTTTTATATTTTGTGACCATTATCCTTTGATTTGTCATTTCTTGGGGGCATCGCATTGTAGTAACGTGCTTGTCTTTTGGATGTATGCTACCTTACAGAAGTTGCTCCTAATAAGGTGTATGCAATTTCTTTAACATGGGGACATACACTTTGCTCAATGTTACACTTTATGGATACACCGTGACATGTTTTCAGTACTCAAGTTACTTTGCAAACTAAGCCTTTTTCTTTGTAATTTGATATTTTTCTTTTTCACGACTCATAGTAAGAAAACCTTACTAGGCTAATAGTCATGTTCTCTCTATCATTCATATTTATTATGATGTACCTTTTATCTTGATATGGATTAGTAAGATCCTAAAGTCCTTAGGGGCTTAGGGTGTCTTGTCTCTTTGATGTTTTGATGAAAGTTTTCAATGTAGACCTTTGTACTTTATCGTGAGTATACTTAGTCTCATACTCCCGCTAAAGTGGAGGATAAATGTAGTGTCCTAAATTTTACTCGCCTATTATTTTTTCCTCACTTAGGCCTTACTTTAGCGTTTGATCCTCCAAGGCCTAATTGCAACACTGATTCTTCTCACACCACTCATTTATCTCACATTTTCACCAAATTTCTAGCTTGACCCCCTGTTTGGAGTCTTGATTTGTAGGACTAGGGCATACAATTCCTTGGTCCCAAATCAAGACCAAGAGATACCATGCACTAGTCCTAAATTAGGACCAAAGTGTGTACACCCTAGGCCTCCTAATCTGGCCCCAAATTGGCCCCTCTCAATGGTCACATAGTGAGAGTGAGAAATTAGATCCCTTGTCAGCTTAGGTCAAAAATTTAATTTAATTTTTGACAAGCAAGTATAAAAGGAGGTCTATCCCTCTCATTCCAAACCTAATAAATTCAAGATCTCAATTACACTCTAGAAAATTAAAGTGAGAAAGCAATCAGTCTTCTATCAAGAATTGGAGTAGAAGTGAAGTCAAGATTCAAGCATTGGAGATGACATTCATGTTTTATGTTTTATGAAGACAACCTACATGAAACCTGAACTATTTCTTAGAGACAAATAGAACTTCATTAAGGTATATCATTAGTGTTTCAATCTTTTTCAGCCTTCCCCTCAAAAGGAAAGTATTTACTGTAGTATTTCATTTACATCAATCGATTAAATTTCATGGTTAATTCCAAAATCAGGGTTTGACCTAAGGAAAACTCATATTCCCAACAATTTATCCCTTCTTTTTAGTGTGCAATAAATAGGCATATAGTTACATTCAGGAGGATAGATACAGTTCATAGAGACAAACAGGTTCAACTTTCAACGACGACAAGTTGAGAGGACCATGGAAAATTGATACTACCTGGTTCTGAAAATTAGGCTAAACTTTTGGGAACAGATTTGAATCATTTTCTTCTTCTCAGATCTAGGTTGGTGTCTCTGTATGATAGTTGTAGCTCATTGTTTCTATTATATTTCTTTAATAGTTCACTATCTTGTACTAATATTCAACAATTTAATTCAATTTATGGAGGATAGAGTCTTATCAAAGGAGCTTGGAATCTTATCAGAATCTTGGTCTATCAAGGCTAGATGTATTATATTCCTCTCCTCCTTAATGTGTTGATAAATTAGGTCATTTAGTGGTTTTATTATCTTAATTTAACCCTAACTAGGTAATATTACACCAATACAGAAAACAAAAAAAAATCGATTCTTTTGATATTATTTTTAATTCATTTATTAGGTAGTGGTTGATAAAAGAAATGCAGCATATTTTTCAACTTGCAAAAGAAGTATTGTTTTAGGTTTTTTTTCATTTGATAGCTATCAAAAAAAATCAAGTTGGGTTTGTCAACATAGTGAACAATTATTTATAATACTTGAATTGCAAAACAAAGAAATTCCTTCAATGTTGTTTTTGGTTGATTTTTTAGGTGGTGGTTGAAGAAAGAAATATAGGTTGAAAAACAAAATAAAATTTGTAAAAAAAAATGTTTTCATTTTTAATTTTAATTTGATCATATATCAACACAAAAGGTTGGACTTGGGGTGACCCATGTAGTATAGCGGTTAAAACACTTGCTTGGTGAAACCGCCACCAAGGTTCAAATCCCCAGTGGGCCACTAGGCTCACAAGCTTGGTACTTCCGTTGGGCTGGTGTTCTCGCGGATTTGAACAACAATAGTGTTTCGGTACCTTAAAAAGTGCCCATTACCGATCAAAAAAAACACAAAAGGTTGGACTTTCGAACTTAGTCAACAACTGTTCAAGATTCTTGTAATGCTACTTTTCTCCAAAGTATAAACTTAAATATATTTAATATATTAGAGTTATTGTTATAGGTTAGTGGATTTATTATTACTATTTGGTTTTAAAGATTATAACGAGTATTATTATTTAGAATAAATGCACAAATATGGTTGTTTAACAAAATCACTAGTTTAAGATTTTGGCACTTTAAAATAACCATCATTAATATATAAAATTACATCCAAAAATATGCATATATCAAAAGGAAATGAATAAGATTTGACAATAATTTAATTCATTCAAATCTATTTCATATGTTTATATTTATAAATATATTTGTTCAAAATAATAAGTTTATTACTTATCTAAATTGATGACTTTAAAAAGGTTGATCAAAGATTTTAGTGGTATTGGCTCTATAACTATGGTCTTGGCTTACACACCATAGTCTTGGCCAAAACAATCTCAAATGTACCTTGTACTCTAAATTGAACACTCTATTTGTCCTCTTCTACAATACCCATAGTCCACCAAACCACCTTCCTTGAGTTGCCTTCATATCCCTTGAGGGGTGGTTTTCAAACCACCGAGAAGGTTGCCTTTGAATAATTATTTAAATAAATTAAATTATTCCTCCCAAAATAATTTATGTAAGTATTCTTTATCAAGTCTCTTTTTAACCAAAGGAACATAATATCCTCCATTTTTCTATCTCCCTTCTAATTTTATAGGGTTATTTTTCTATCTCCCTTCTAATTATTCCTAAGATGGAAAAAAAATGGAATTCTTCAAAGTTGTCTTTTATACTCATTGATTAGTTGAGTAATCATATAGTCAATTCATTTTGAAAAACATAGTGTGTTTTTCAACCTACAAACTATTGTTTATTTTTTGTTTAGTTGGTTATTTATCAACAAAAATTAAGGTGGGTTTTTCAACTTCATCTTTAAAGAATTTTGAGAAAAAAATAAAAGAATTGAAATCCTTTAATATTATTTTTTATTTTTAAATAATTGATTGTTTACCAAAAAAAATGTAAGTTGAAAAAATTAGTATCTTTTTCAACTTGCAAAATTATTATAGTATTGTTTAAGTTTTGGGTATAACTGATTATTATCAACAAATATTGAATTATTGTTTTAGATTATTCACCAATTATTTAGGATTAATGAGTTGAAAAACTAAAAATTCAAATAAACTAGTCAATAAACATTGAGTTTTTCACCCTACATTTCTTACATGTCAAATTTAATATTTAGAATATAAATCTTTTGATGTTGTTTTTATTCCCACAAAAGTATTGTTTGATGTTCCTAGAGAGTAAAAGAGAAAATTTGTTTTTGATTAGGAAAGCAAGGATTATAGGGCCCTGACCCTTATACAGAAAAATAGGGGTGCTCGCCCCCAAGAGGCCACGGTGGGGCACTCACAAACACAATCCCAAATGACCATAAACAACATCAACCAAAAGGATGCAGGAACAAGAGATCACAACAAGGCATATAGCTCAGAGGCCAACAAGGCCAAAAATAACACAAAGTTGGGAGAGTCCTTATAGACCAACACAATGAGAAAACAACCCACAAGAGTGGGGAAATCTTACAAGGAGGATATGAGAGGCTCCCCAAGCCCACCAGAAGATCACAACAACAACATCCCAGCAGAGAGTCAACCCCCCTTCAGCAAAACCCATTTCCACCTCAATAGGAAAGAATCCCACCTCTAAAGGAGCACAAACAGAGAAGATCTTTAGACTAGGGAACCAGCTATCAACCCAATTCATATCCAAGCAACCATTGAGGAGAGACCACATAGAGAAGCAATAACCATAGACAAGAGAAGACCACAAATAAATACAATCATCCTCATTCGTGAAGCAAGTCATCACCTCCATAGGGGATGCTCCCACCTCCATAGGAACCACAAAGGAAGAAAAAAGGAATAGAAAGGGCCAAACTCTCACCATGGCCAAAAGAACATGACAAGTGAGCACAACCCCGATCCCAACATGAATACATGACCAAAAACAATCATGGGCAAGGGAAAACCCTTGAAAACTATCAACAAATGCCTAGTCATTGAATAAAACAAGACAACTGCCCACCCAACCAAAAAAGGACAGTTTAACTGAACCCACACAAAGCAAGCCAGCAGTAATAGCAACATCCACCATAATCCAACCCCAGGGGTATAAATCCTACCACCCAAATTAGGAGCATTCGCCATCATCAAACATGCAGAGAGAACACTTGGGGAAATGAAACCCCATCTTCAAAGTGCAACTTGAGCCACCCACAGGGCCCAGTTAGTCCATAATGGAACATGCCACTACTGCGAACCATCACACCACTGATTCCCAAAAATAGGGTAAGGCCTGAACTACAAGCCCCAACCACCAACAAGAGCCAGGCAAACAATTGTTCACAACAAGGGAGCTCTCAAGAATGACACTAAAGGTAGAGCCATAAAAACCGTACCCACCATCTCCAGTAAGGGTCTAGAAAGACCACAGCAGCACCATCAAGAACCACAGGAACACCTCCAGGTTAGAGGGACCAAAAGACATACACTTGAAAACAAATAAAACCCTACACAACAATAGGTGGGTCCAACAACAAAACTCAAACATAGCAACTCACCTGGGATACCCACGCTATAGATACCCATTCTCAAGAACATACTTAGTAACAATACTACCAACCCAATCAATAGAACTATCCAAGCCAATATCTACAATAGAAAAAGGGTCCAAAGACCAACCCCAAGGCCCAAACACTTCAATAGAAGGACAAAAGACCCTCAAGAACTCCCACTAGGCACCCACAGTCGGCTCCAAGTGGGTCACACAAGGATAGGAGCCAAGTCCATACCCATTAGTACCAAAAGTGTGCATGAAAATCTCCCAACCAAAGGGATAGGAAATAGGGAACACTAACTGACACCGGTGTATCTCCACAAGATGAGCGGCAGGGTGAGCACATACCCAAACCATAGTAGATCGGATGAAACCACGGCCAGAATGCCTAGAACCAATGCACAAAACCTGCCTGGAAAGGGTCAGACTGGCATGCAAGGGAAAATCCACCACCATTGTGATAGTAAGAACCACAACCAAGCACCAAATGCAGCCAGAGAAAGCATAGCTAGGAGCCACGAACACTGACATGGGAAAGGAAATAGCCGTTGTAACCCACTCTCCATAAAGGCCAATGGGAACCCCAAAATGGGAAAACAACTACACAGCCTGCACGTAGGAGAAGGGTTTGATCAAATCACGTAAGGAAAGGAAGGAGAATAGAAATCTCCTCATAAAACTAGCCACATGAGGAGCACAAGGTCCCTAGAGAAAACCTCCTTCAACATCAAAAAGGACTAGAGCATCCTCTAGTAAAGCCTCATTGTCATCATCTGAATCCGAATCTCCATCACCCACCTCACTATAGTTTAAACTCCCATAACTGCTCAGCTCTCTCATGGCCATCATCTACTTCAAAAGAGACAATTTGTTATTTTACTATATGTGATGCTAAAAATGTGGTTCAATGAAAGCAAGCATACACATAGATGAGACAATATAATGAAATTATGAAGAAAATTGGAAACTAAACAAAAGCAAACCATAAGATTCTTTGAGATGTCCCATATTCCTCTATTCTTGAGGACCTTGAAGGTGTTGGATTGCTAGCTCTCAGCGGAGCAATGACCTCCAAAGTGGCAACTCAAGAGTTGAGTAGCTACTTCATGATTATGCAAATGATATGAAATGCATGATTAATCCAAAATGCTAATTATACTAGATGATTGAAATAAAAATGCCTATAGTAATGATGCTAAAATCTAGGATGCAAGGGATCTTTATTTCTCCAAAATGAAGGGTATTTATAGGAATTCCAAGGCCAAAGGTGAGTTGGCAAGAATCGACGGTCCAGATTTGATCTGAAGAAATCAAGGGCTAAGATTGAGGAAGTTGGAGAAGAGGTTGGAGGAAGGGACACTTGTCATCTCTGTGGTGACAAGTGCAAAGGAACCTTTCTCATGAGAGGGCAAGTGTCCAAGGGAGGAGACATGTGTCTCAAGGGGGGAATATCCAACCCATAAGAGGTTAGGATGTGCAAGAGGATAGGGTTAGTTAGACCCTAGGATTAGATAGAATGGGTTAGGTTAGGGGGTGGTTAGGTTAGATGGTTAAAATTTAGGAGTCATGTGCTCAATTTGAATTTAGAAATTCAAATATTTAGGAAAACATAATTAATTTCAACAAATCATGATTTGATTTGTTTTAACTAATTATGAGATTAGAAGAATGAATTTAAATTGGGGAGGCTTAACTAATTTAAATTAATTAATCAAAAGGGGATATGAAATGAACTATTTAAATAAATCATGTAGATTTATTTACTAGTAGATGAATAGGGAAATTAATCAAATTGCTTGTGAATTCAATTAATTGGGAAGGGGGATTAATTAAATAACTGCATATTTAATTAATTATCTTCATACCATTTATAGGTGTATACATTTTGCCCCTCTTTGAAGCAATGTGTGATGATGCATTGGTTCAAAGAAAACTAGATTGATGATGTTCATGATATTGATCTCGATAGGACGTGGATCCGATCTTGATTTCGATGCGGATTTGGTTTCAATATGATACTGATTTGATTCGAGATGATAAATCTTGATACGATGCGGATTTGATGTGATTTTCATTTTTTTGAGATGATAAATCTTGATATGATGCTTCAAACGTTGGTTGATAGATTACGATGCGAGGATGCCCCCTCAAGAGATGAATCAAATAATTTTTCAATTTGTTTGAATTTTTACAATTTTCATAAAAAAAAATTTTATATATTTTTAAAAAATTTCACGTTTTTCAGATTTTTAATGATTATCCAATTTTTAGATATTTTTAGAGTTGATCCGATTCGTTTGATGATAATAAATTTGAAAGCATTGCCCTCAGGCTGATTAGTTGATTGGATGATTAAAAATAAGTCAAATAAAAATCCCACCTAAATGCCCCACTGTGAGTTTAAAAAGGTGAATTTCCTTTTGTCACTCTTCATTTGTGCATTTGAGTTGTTTGAAAATTTTCTCTAGAGGAGGAAAATGGTGATCTCGTACCATCAGCACAAGTTTGAGCGAGTTTGGTGACATGAGAATCCAACAACCTACGGTCCACTGGTACGTACTTCAAAAAAACCCAACTTTATTTAATTTTTAGTTGATTTTTGAAAAATTTCACCATTTTTAGAAGAAAAAAAACATTTTGCTTCGTTTGTATCATGTGGGTTTTTAATTTTTTTTAAATTTGTTTTTGAGATGGGTTTTTCACGTTTGAAAATGGGTTTGAGGTGTTTTTTTGAAAATTTGAATTTCTCGCATTTTTTTTTTAATTATTTAATTTTTGGGGGTCAGTGGCGCCCTGACGGTGCCACCATGAGCACTACAGACATAGAAAGCACCACGGCAGACGTCATCGACGCCACTTCAATTTTTTTGATTTTGAATTGATTTTTCTGATTTTTCGATTATGAATTGATTTTTTGATTTTGATGATTTGATTGAATTTTCAATGATTGATTTTAGATTTCACGACTTTGAATTTGTCAGTGATGATTTCAATAAAAAAAATTGTTGCTCGTCTGCCCCCCCCCAAATGTCATGATTTTCGATAAAGGCAATGAAATGCTACCAATTTGATTTTATTTTTTATTTTGATTACGATAGGGTAAGATAGATTTGATTAGGTATCCAATTGATAAAATTAGATACTCCTGATTGATGAAATTTGATGATCAATTTCCATTATCTCGATTTACGTTCCAGATGAGACAGGATTGATAATGACCTCATGAAAGATGAGCGTCATTGATAGGGGCTCAACGAGATTTGATAGAAATCTCAAGTGAGCAAGATAGACTGATAGATAGATTGATTTGATAGATAGAGAAATCGAGATACTGATTTGAGATCTGATTTGATTGCAGGAGCCCTTTAGTGTTCTTCAGTCTCGAGAGCGCTTCTCGAAGACATGTATGTTGATACCCCACCTTAGCTAGGTGGAGTGAGACCACATCAATAGGTGTGATTTATCTTCCCTTTTCAATATGCCCCAGCCATTGATTCACCGAGGATTATTGATAGCATTAGCGAAGCGTTGGCATAGTGAGAACAATACCTTCCACCTACCGACCATTGAGATGACACTGACACCTCATGAGGATGTGTATCAAATACTATGCATCCCCATGATGGGCGAGCTAGTGTATTATGATCTCAATGATCAGGGTGGGACAGATGCACTTCATGGAGTGTTTTATGATGATGAGATTGGTGGATACGACATTCCTTGGTAGGAGATTCTAAATATAGGTTATGCCTGACTACCTACTGTTCTCATCGAATTCATTAGAGGTTTCCTTTGTCTTGATCATAGGTCAAAGGGATTATTCATCAGATGGGTTCGTCTCCTTGAGAAATTGGTGACATAGGGGACTCGATTTGTGTGGGGATCATGTATGCTGGCTCACTTGTATTATGACTTGCACCGAGTAGTGTACCAAGGATCAACTAGATTATCATCAAGGGTGACAGTTCTCTAGATATGGGCCTAGGATCATCTGCTTATCACATGACCATTGGCTAATAGAGATAGACCTATAGGTAGGCCTTATGCTTACGAATATCTAGGTATCATTGTCCAAAGAAAGCTGGGCAAATTGGAGTATTGGCAACGAGAACTAGATGATCTAGATACAGTGATATGTAGATCGTACAGAGATTGTGAGATCTGGCCCGACGATGCAATGGAGATGCCTTATGTATTCTTGAATTGGTACCTGATCGGATCTACACCCTATGTTATCAAGCGATTCCTTTGCTTGAGGGTGTTGAGACAGTATGGCAGGCTACAGGGGATACCACAAGGTATAACCCATTATGATTGCAAGAGACTTGGCATGGCTACTTGGGGGCCCTCTATTTCATATGAGTAGGTGTGTGAAGAGTAACTATCATTGGGGCCACTGGATTGGGATTACTTACTAGGTATGATAGATAGTGGGATGACAGTCGAGTATGTCGTATATTTTACTACACATAGGTTTCCTAGGTTGACGTGTCCTAATGAGCCAGAGCCAAATCTAGATGAAGAAGATGAGAGGCCATGATGTAGAGCTCCTAGATGGTCAAGGGATGGGAGGGGGAGAGGAGGTGGGGGTGGAGATGATGGTGGAGATGGAGGGGATGATAGATATGGATATGGAGGAGATGCAAGAGACTATGTTGGAGGAGATGGTGATAGAGGTGATGATGATGGAAGAGATGATGATGGGGGAGGTGGCAGAGCAGTGGCAGTGGTCTCAACAAGCACACCAGGATCCAATAGTTCTAGATCTTCTAGAGAGGTACCTATGGATTGGATGACCCAGGTGATCAAACGGAGAAGATCAAGTCTAGTGGACCAGGGGCTGCAGGTCCTAGAGCAGGAGGTTCCCTAGGTTGAGCGGGTACCTATAGGAGTATCATAGGTTGAGCAACCACATGCAGAGGAACCATGGTGGATCCTCATTAGGATGACATCTCATCAACAATAGGCTCAAATTACTGACTTTGAGGGTCAGGTTCAACACCTAGAGAGTCAGCTAGCAAAGAGGGACTCTCAGATAGCCCAACTAGAGGTCCAGATGACACAGTTATAGGTATAGTCATAGGCACATATGTCCCAAGTAAAGACATAGGAACAGGCTCAAATTGCCTAGGTAGAGGCTCGGATGGCCTCTCTCATGGTAGCGAGAGATGCAGCCAGGGATAGGTGTAGGCGAGCTGAGGCACGGGTACAGACATCAAGAGAGTCTAGTTCAGGGAAGGCTGCCCTAAAGATGATGCACCAGGCAGTCCAAGAGGCTGAGTATTACAGGACCTTATACTATATTGTTGTTCCTATTGATCGGAGAGCTCCAGGATTTTCACAGTTGAGTAGGAGATCGAGACAGAGCCTGTCTGAGAGCCGAGGAGTGACAGGACCACTTCAGAGAGATCCACCAGGTGGGGACCTAGGTATAGGGGTATCAGTTGGTGTTACCAGACCTACCACATCAGGATAGAGTTTCACTCCACGTCCTAGTGGTCACACTGATATGGGACATTGATTCATTGATGTACACACATTTTGTGATGAGATATTGATGATTCTTGTGATGTATCTCATATACTTTGTTTGTGATATCATTGTATCTTGGACATTGATCTTTTTGATGATATAATATGCAGTTGATCCTATTCACTCTATATGACCTATGAGATTATGGATGCATTCTATTTTCTATATGATTATGTTGTGTAGTTACTTTCATGATGTATGTTTTACTTTCTGAATGGTTATGGAATTTAGATGACGGATGTATGCTTTCTATATGGCAATGCAAGATGATGCTATACGTACTATGTGATGCATGTGCAATGCAATGATTTCTATTTTTATGATTTTTTCCATGCATGTTAATATAAGATGGATGCAATGCAATGATGATGCTACTTTACATAATTTATATGAGATGGATGCAATGCAATGATCTAAGTACATGAATGAATGATTGGATGTTTAATATGAATGATGTCTTATTATGCAAATTCTTATATGTGATGAAATGAACTAACGTATCATGCAGGATGAATGAATTGATTGTATTTTTGTCAATGTCCAATGTACTCAGTCACTTAATAAGAGAGATAACACCATGTTGAAACTTTTTGCCTTGGAAAAGATGAGTTCTTGTGATCCCATGCAATATGAAATGCAAACTACTTTAAATATGAAAATGTGAATGAAATGCAATGCTACAATCAGACCGGTTATTTGATCATTGCTTTTTGTCATTATTGAGCCTTTAAAATATGGGAAGTGAGTGAAAACATCGATGGTGTAATTGAACCATGATGATCTGAGCACTACTTTCCTAAGTTTTGATATTGCAAATTAGCACAAGCATCGAGGTATAATTGAACCAAGATGACCTTAGTGTTGTTTGCGTAAAACATGCAGTATTAACCATTTCTATATGCAAATCCAAAATGTCCTCAATGATACTCTGATGATCATGTCCAGAGACAAATTTGCACATATTAACGATTAATTTACAGATAGTAGACAAGAAAATATCATGTTCCTTCCTTGAGTTACTCAGAAATCATGATAGCGAAAAATCAAGATAAAATAGTTGAACCATTATTGTCAAAGTGCTAAAATCATTAGTCAAAAGATATCATCCATTGATATGTGTTTGTCATGTTTAGACTGATAGTTGATAGTTGATGGTTGATAATTTTATCTTTTGTTCAATGTTGGATGTGTCTCAGTTTTTCTTTGACGAGTGTTACCTAACTGTTGTGCTACCTATTTGATGAAGCTCAAAATGATGAAAATTTTTGACCCCAGCTAGGTTCAGGATTTTGCCCCCAGTCTAGAAACAAACTTTATTATGGTATACACAATGATCCAAACCATGGTCAAAAATCACCTGTGAAGCATGCGTATGTACAAAGGCCTTATTATGGATATGAACAGTGCTGATGAAAATGAATGCAAGCAGAAGGATGCATGAACTAATAGATAGAAGAGCTAGCTGATAGATAGCTCCTGTTGCCAAGTTTTCACCATCTATTTTTATTGCACTTTTTCTCATATTTGATTTTTTCTAATTGTTTTTTGTTTTTTTGTATTTTCTACTTTTTCACTTTTTTGGATTTTTTTGCTTTTTCACTTTTTGGGGATTTTTTCTGCTTTTTCACTTTATTTTGGATTTTATGCTTTTTCACTTCTTTGGATTTTCTGCTTTTTAGACATAAAAATTTTTCAGATGCATGCTATTGATGGGTTCCTCAAGTTGATCCCCATCTGGCATTGATATCTAATAGGCTCCTGACCCAAATGTTGTTGTACCACAAACAGACCCAATCAGTTTGGTTCAAATTTCCCTTTTTTTCTCAATCTGACTAGTTGCGTGGATTTTCCTTTAGCACTAGTTATCCAGCTTGAAATTCTCTTGGTTTGACCTTGTGATTATAACTTTGGCACATTCTTTGTTGATACACCTTCAAATGATCAAAGGCATTTTGTTATCGTTCATGGATCAATTCTAGCTCTTGCAGTCTAGATACTTGTTGTTCTTCATCTGGGATAAGTCTTTTTAATGATACTCATAGAGAAGGTATCTCTACTTCTATTGGTAGTATTTCTTTTGTTCCATAGACAAGAGAGAAAAGTGTGGCTCCTGTTGGTGTGCAGATACTGGTATGGTAGGCCCAAAGAAAAAGGTTCAATTGAATATGCCAATCTCTACCAGCATCATTCATTATCTTTTTGAGGATTTTAAAAATTGTTTTGTTTGATTCTTCTACATGTCCATTCCCTTGTGGATAGTAGAGTGTGGATAATCTATGTTGGATTTGAAATTTCTTACAAAGCTCTTGTACATCTTGGTTCTTGAACGGTCGCCCATTATCAGTGATAATGGTCATGGGTATGCCATAGCAACATATGATGTAATTCAAGATAAATGCATCAATTTGTTTTCCTATTATATCTGTGAGAGGTACCGCCTCAATCCAATTTGTAAAATATTTTATAGCTACAAGGATGAATTTGTGACCATTGGATGAAGGAGGATTTATCTTTCCTACTAGATCAAGACCCCATTGGCAGAAACACCAAAAGGTTGCCAAAGCATGAACTTCTTGTGCTAGTGCATGAATTAAATTTCCATGGATTTGACATTGTTTGCATGTTTTAGCTATCTGAAAAGAATCGCATTCCATATTTGGCCAATAATAGCCCAAGTGTATGAGTTTTTTTTGAAAGGGTAAGACCACTTGAATGAGTGCCACAAATGTCATTATGGACTTCATTTAAGGCCTTTTCATATTCTTCTTGCTTGAGACATATTAAGAGAGTAATGTCCAAACCTTGTTTAAAAAGGGCATCTGCGACAAGAGTATAATGAGAGGATTGGCAAATGAAATTTTGCTTTTGGTTCTTTGACAAGTCAAGAGGGAGGGTGTTGTCTTTCAGGTATGTATGAATTTGGTCATAGCGGGAGGAATCATGTCCAACAAGGTGATAGATAATTTGGGAATCAGGACAATTATGGGTAGGGTAAAACAATTCTTCCACCAAGAATTCGTAACGCTCTTGATTTTCCTGTGTCTGCAGTAGAGAAGCAAGTATTGCCATGACGTCTGCTGCTTTGTTGTCATTTCTCAAAATATGCTCAAAATTTATTTCTACAAAATACTTCTTGAAATCATCTACCGTCATTTTATAAGGCATTAGTTTGTCATCCTTTGTTTATAATCATCATTAATTTGATTAATGACGAACTGAGAGTCTCCAAAACCCTGTAATTGTGTGATGTTACATTCTATGGCCATCTTGATTCCTATGACCAAAGCTTTATATTCTGTTGTATTGTTGGTGCATGGAAAACTCAATATATATACCTTTGGAATTGTGTGACCTTGTGGCATGATGAATAAAATGGCTGCTCCTAATCCATGCTAAGTATTTGAACCATCAAAGTACAATTGTCATGTTTCTTTGGTGACTATGAGCATATTAGCAGCTAGAAATTCAATGTTTAAGCGATGATCATCTTGAAGTGGTGCCTCTTCCAGCTGGTCTGCAATGACTTGTCCCTTGATAGATTTTCTGTCCACATATTTAATATTGAATGTGCTCAGGATCATGAGCCATTTTACTAATCTTCTTGTTAATGGAGAGAGAGAGTAGAGAGTGTCGTAACCTTTGAGAAGCGAACACTACTACTAAGCATGTTTTTTCTGTTGGTGAATAATTGAGCTCGTATCCCACTAATGTTCTACTGATGTAGTAAATAGCTCATTCTTTTCCTTCATCATCCTGTTGTGCAAGTAAAACTCCTAATGATACTTATGTGGATGATACATATAGTAACAATGGCTTTCCTTGAATTGGTGACATTAGGACTGGTGGTTGCATGAGATATTCCTTGATCTTGTTGAATGCTTCTTCACATTGATTGTCCCATTTGAAATGAACATTCTTGTGCAATAGATGAGTAAATGGTTGACATTTATCTACCAACTGAGCAACAAATCTTCTAATTGACTGCAGTCTTCGTTGAAGTGATCTGAGTTGATTGATATTCTTGGGAGATGCCATTTCCATGATTGCTTTAACTTTGACCTGATCTACTTCTATACCTCTAGCTGAAATAATGTTTCCCAATAGCTTATCTGACATGACACCAAATGCACATTTCTTAGGATTGAGTCTGAGCTTGTATTGTTCTAACCGGTGAAGGATCTTTTCCGATATTTCTAGATGTTCTTCTTTATTGTATGATTTTGCCAATATGTCATCCATATAGTCTTCCATGAATGTATGCATCATGTCATGGAATATTGTTGTCATGGCTCTCTGATATGGAGCACCTGCTTCTTTAGTCCAAATGGCATGACGTTCTAGCAAAAAGTACCCCATGGACATGTGAAAGCTGTCTTTTCTTGATCTTTAGGAGCTATTTTAATCTAACTATATCCTGAGAAACTGTCCATTAGAGAAAACATGGAAAGTCAAGCAGTTAAATCTACAATGATGTCAATATTAGGCAAAGGAAAGTCATCCTTTGGAGATGCATTATTGAGATCTTTGAAGTCTATGCATACTCTGATACTTTTATCCAGTTTAGAAATAGGAACTATGTTTGATACCCATTGAGGATATGCCACAGGTCTGATGAATCCCACGTCTAGTAATTTCTTTAGTTCTGCTTTGACAATGAGAGCTATATGAGGATGCATCTTTCTCAATTTTTGTTTTACTAGTTTACCTCCTGGAGTGACATTTAGGTGATGCATTATAAGATGTGGATCCAACCCTGGCATGTCTGCATATGACCAGGCAAAATTGATTTGTCATCTTTTGAACAGATATTTTTGCTTTTCTTGTTCTAATAGAGAGGTTCCTGGATGTAGAATCTTTGGTTTATCTATTGTTCCAATGTTGATTGCCTTTGTTGGTTCAATCAGTATAGATGATCTCTCTTGATAATATTCGGGTAAGGTGTCAGATCTCCCATCTTCTAGCACCTCAAGGAGGTTTTCACTGTTAGATTTGTCCTTTCTTTTAACTTTTCCTTGGTCTAATGTTGCCAATAAATGGTTTTTAGCATTAGACCTGATATTTTTTTCTTTATTTTTACTTTTGTGACTGGGAGATTTAGCACCCACTTGACTGGAAGATGTGTTTCTGAAATCCCTGGTGGAAGTTGTTGTGGGCTCAATTACATTGAGGTATAAAGCTATAGCGTGGTCATTAGGAAAGGTATCAATTTCAGTTTGTCCCTCATTATCCCAATCAATAAGTTCATGATGTATTAAAGGTAAGGGATCCTCAAGTTGAGATATTTCAAAGGCATTAAGGGTCATGATAGAAACGTTAAAGTCCTCAATACATATTTCAATGTTACTAGTACATTTGGAGCGGTTTTCCAACGAGCTATGAGATTTGTTTTGTTTTGTCGAATTAATTTGTTTTTTTTTTCAAAAATTACCCCATGTTCGTCGGAATTCCTACGTGTTAAAATTTCACGTTGAAATTCAAATGAAAAACCAATGAACATTTCCGACCGTCTATGGGATTTCGTTTGCTTTGTCAGATTAACTTATTTTAATTTTTTAAGTATACCCCATGTTCGTCAAAATTTGAATGTGTTGAAATTTCACATCGGCATCCTGACGAACATCGATTTTACCTGTTGATCGGCATATGTTGGTCTGATGATTTTCATAGCCTCTTGATTTCTTCTTACTCATCGGGATAACATAAGTCAGTGACATCTCTTCCTTCTGATCGGTGAGAGTTATCTCGCTAGTCTCATCGGGCATTAGGATAGCTTAAAATGTGTTTAGGCAATGAGCATAATTTCCCTAATATCTTTTCCCTTGGCATAGCTCCTCTTGATACATTATGTCTCCTCAGCATAAGCTTTGACCCTTTATCATTGTAACCTTTGCTGATGCATTTTACTTTTGCCAGTGTCAAGCAGGATAACTCTTACCGATAGCATCATAGGCTATTGGTAAAATAAGATTTCTTCATTGTCGCTAGTGTGTGTTCTGTCGATGGACTTCATTGATGTATTCTATCCCAATCACACGCTTCTACTTGTGTGTTACCATCAGGTTGGATTTTGCCGATAGTTCAAATTTCATATTTGACGTCAAAATTTTGACGAACACGAGGTTTTTTTTTTTTTTTTAAAGTAATTATGTGCCATCATTATATGTGGGCTCAAAAGTGCAAAAATTGGGAGGAAGTGGGCACAATTGCTGCAGATAGATGCTCGACAGCAACTGTACAAGAGCTTGGTCCTTTCGTTCTTGTCATCAAGATTTTTTTGCAAGTTCCTTTGCTTTCCTCGCATTTTCTTGTTCACTTTATTTCTAGCTGTAACCAGCTTTTATTCCTAGTAAATGGTCCCATAGAATAGTAGGGCCTTTGCTTTCAATTTGAATGAATTGGAATTTAATTTGAATGAAATGGCCCTACTATTCTATGGCCTTTTCTTTTCGGGTTGGCTAAATATTTTAAGTTTACTTTTGGTTTTTGCATTTGTCCGAAAAACTTCCATAAAAAGAGGTTCCTAATGCCTCCCTTTATAATAGTAGCGGCATGAGATTGTATTTTGTCTGTATTCCTATATCAAGAATAGATTATCAAGAATAGATTGCATGAGATTGTATTTTGTCTGTATTCCTATAGCAAGAACAGATGGGCATATCCCTTTCCCAGATGGCAAACTGTCTACATCATTTGTATTCCTATAGAAAGAATAGGAATAGTAAGAAGGGGGGAGCCCGGGCAGAGGGAAGAGAAGTGCAGAGACAGGGCATATAGGTGGGTAGCCTCTGTAGCTTCTTCCCCAACCATCCCCTTCTTGTGTAGGGACAAAAAAGTCAAGTGATTTGGAGTTTCCCCTATTAGGGCCTCAGTTCCCCACTACATGAATCCTGAGTTATATCGTTAAGAAAATTGTGACCAAATTATTAGCTTGAATTCCCTTTCCAAATAGTAGGGCGTAAGCAACTTGTTCACTTTGTTTAATGGTATCTGCTTTGGCAAAATATGTTTTTTCAACCTCCTTAACCTCTCCATTCTACGATTGACAGTTATAAAAACAAGTCACTTCATAGCTTCTAGAGGGGTAAACAATTCTTTGCAACTGCAAACCCTTTTAGCCCTCAAAATATCCCTTTATATGGAAGCAGCATTTCTACAATTATTTAGGACTCTACGGGCAGTTTCTTGTACAATTTTCCCCACTGAAAGGGTCTCTTCATTTTCTCCAAATAGCAGATGAAATTCCTCATCTGGGGATGGCTCTTTCTATGGTGTTCACCAATCCTTAAATCCATGTCCCAGTTCAATCTTTATGTTGGCAAGAGTTTCCCGCTTTTTATTAGATGTTCATTGTTCCACACTTCTAGCATATTCATCAATATCAAGGGCCTTTAACACATGGAGATATTTTTTGACATGTTCAACTACCATTTCTTGTGTTTCCTCATCCATATCATCTATATCATGTCCTGCATCTTCACATTATACATCCTCAGCCATTTTCTTGGCTAGTTCATATGACTCTAAATGAATTCTAGTATCATCCAATGGATTCATAACATGGTTCCCAAAAGTTGGTTGCCTGGTCCCTCTAACCCTTAAAAAAACAACAGCATTTATAAATACAAGTCACTTCATAGCTTCTAGAGGGGTCAACAATTCTCTGTGACTGTAAACCCTTCCAACCCTCAAAAAATCCCTTTGTATGGAAGCAACTTTTCTATGATTATTTAGGACTCTACAAGCGGTTGCTTGTACAATTTTCCCTACTGAAAGGGTCTCTTCATTTTCTCTAGTTAGCAGATAAAATTCCTCATCCTTGGATGTCTCTTTATATGGTGTTCACCAATCCTTAATTCCATGTACCAATTCAATCTTTATGTCAACAAGAGTTTCCCGCTTTTTATTGGATGTTTGTTGTTCCACACTTCTAGAATTTTCATCAATATCAAGGGCCTTTAACACATGGGGATATTTTTTGACATGTTCAACTACCATTTCTTGTGTTTCCCCATCCATATCATCTATATCATGTCATGCATCTTCACAGTATACTTCCTCGGCCATTTTCTTGGCTAGTTCATATGACTCTAGATGAATTCTAGTATCATCCAATAGATCCATAACATGGTTCCCAGAAGCTTCTTGCTCGGTCCCTCTAACCCTTAAAAAACCAGCAGCATTTATAAAGACAAGTCACTTCATAGCTTTTAGAGGGCTCAACAATTCTCTATGACTGTAAACCCTTCCAGCCCTCAAAATAGCCCTTTGTATGGAAGCAGCTTTTCTAGGTCCAAGGCCAACTACAAATTGCATATTTTATTTGTTAGTTGTGTATTTTGTTATGGGTTAATAGAAATCTGGGTATTGTATAAAACATTAAAAGAAAGTATAATCTAATCAAACACTATATTTCATTTGATGTTATCAATAATTTTGACTAGTTTTCTTCATAATGTGTATCTTGAATAGTTTATCTTAATATTGTCTTTCTTGTATCATGTAGCAATTTTGGAAGAATTATCATAACTTTCATTTGAACTGTTGGATCTTTCTATAAACTAGAGGATAAGTTTGTAACAATGATATCAAGAGACTGACCAGAGCGATTGGCTTCTTTACAAGGTAAGGGCGGCCTTTTTTATGTTTGTCTTCCTCAAAGGATGGTTGGTGTCTATTAAGTTATTGTCTTGTAAGGGTGTTTTGAAGATTGAGAAGAGACTTTTGATGGGTATTAATCCCATTGTTGTCAAGTATGCGTCATTGGAATTGAATGTTTCCAAGGTTTATGTGCATTAGAGGGGAAATGATTCCTCAGATTGTCACTTCAATTAAATAATTACTGCAAACTTTGAACTGCTTGCTTGAAAATGAATACTTTAAATAAAAGGATACTTTATTATAAGTATGATTTTGTAATGTCCCCTAATAAAATTCCTTAAAATATCCCAGTTATGGATCTCAGATCTTAGTGTAGGGGTTAAGATAAAATACCTTAGCCTTTGCTATAGTAAAAAACCTGCAAAAATAAACTCAAAAGGTGCTACAAATTTCATTAAGGAAAGGTCATATAAATCACTATTTACAAAATTAACTGTATATAACATAAAGGGGGATCCTTATAATAATATCATATCTGCACTTCTTATTTAAATAAGATCTGCACCTCTCATTCCCCAATTATCCCCCTTTCAAATGATGTTCTCTTCTCTCTTTTATATCTCATGTTTGAGGGAGTCACACCTTGTCATTTTATTCCCATTATTCCATGTTTGCAATGATTATTTACGTGTGAAAGCTTCACGCAATTTATAGATTACCATGCATGCAATAGAATTCAAGATAACATTATTTGAATGCATGTGAATGGTTCTGCATTTATGGACATAGACGAAAAGTGGCCACACTTTAAAGAAGAGCCTCATAATCTTAGGCTTTCATTAGTAGCGAACGGTGTCAATCCATTTATAGAGATGAGATCTACTTACTCGGTGTGGCCTGTTTTTGTTATCAACAATAACATTCCTCCATGGATGTCAGTAAAGAGGGAGCACATAATGTTGTCGATGATTGGTCCAAGCATTTTTTCATTTAATAATCATCCACATTAAATTATAAATGTTATAGCAAAATGGTCATAATAATTATGTAATGTTTTTGTTCATTCAACTAGGTAAGTACCAAGTTAAAGATATGAATGTATATATTGAGCCTCTTATCGATGAGTTGTTGAAGTTATAAAGTGGTGTCAATATGTATGATGTTTCTAGACCAATAGGACAAAGACAATTTCAATTCCATGCAATGCTTGTATGAACAATTCATGATACCCCAAGCCTAACACATTTTTCTGGTATGTTATAGTGATCAACTTGCACATAATTATAAATATTAAAATTATCATATTTAATCCAATTATACATGATCTTGTATGTCTTCAAACAAAGGGAAAATTTGCAAGTCTGATTTGTGGTCCAAATATGAAATCTCGTTATTCAAAAAGTTTAGGAAAGCAGGTGTTTGATGAGTATAGGCACTTCCTCCACAAAAATTATAAGTATCAAAATACTGAAAAAACATCTTTTCAATGGGAAAGAAGAGACTACATCAAAGCCATGAATAATGGCACCTCGCCTATGGAAGTTGGAATATAATAGAATCAATCGTCAAGGTAATGTCATTCCATCTAATGGTTTATGTTTGGAATTTGTATTTTTATATTGTGTTTTGTTTACTGGTGATGTAATTAATGTTGATTGTCGTTGTTAACTTTTTTAACATATTAATTACCTCATGAAGGTCGCCAAGGCATTAATGACCACCTTCCAAAGGGACTAAAGAGTTATCCTAGACAATTTAGTAGGTTGTCCTACTATGAGAAGCTACAAATTGTGCATTTGTTTGATACTATGCATATTATAAAGAACATAACAGAGACATTATGGAAAATATTGGATGGAATGCGTGACAAAGAAAAAATTGTCAAAATTGGTAGTGACATTCAAGAATCCAATCATGCAATGAAAAATGTCATTCAATCAAATAGCAATGGAGACCAGATTAATATAAGTGCCCTTCCTTGGTTATTAATAGAGCAGCAAAGCAATGCTATAAAATAAGTCATACAAAAAATTCGATTTCCCACAGGATTTGCTGCAAACTTAAACAATCTCATAACAAAGAAAAGTGAATTTGGGCCAGGGATGAAAACGCATGATTGGCATACCTTCTTTAAGGTAATTCATGTTCTTGTGTATTTACTATATATTTGTATACTGCATGTACTTTTCATTTTATGATGTTAGAAACAATGAAAAAGATCATTTTATAATTGTTGCAGTACGTTCTACCTCGATCTCTTCCAGACCACTTCGACAATAATGTCAAGCAAGTTATATATGATCTTGGAAAATACATGATTTAAGTAGTGATATTTGTTCAATTTGTAGTAATATTACTTGTTATGTAATATATTGTATATTATTTTGTAAAGTCTCATTAATATATTTGTGTCTTGAATCTTTTGTATGTGGTTCTCATCTAAAGAAATCCATAAAGAAGATATAAAATATTGGAAAAGAAAAATTCCTCATCTAATGTGTGAAATACAAAAGTATCTACCTTCAACTTTTTTCAATGCACAAGAATACTACCTCATAAACCAAGTTGAGGAGATTGAATTGTGTGGACTTGTACACACAAGGCCAATGTGGATGGTTGAGAGGCACTTAAAATTTTTGAAGTCTTTGGTTCAACAAAGAGCACATCCTAAGGGTTCTATGGTGGAGGGATATATGGTATACCAAACTATGGTGTACACTACTGAATACCTTCCTAAGTTTGCGGCAAAGCTCCATATAGATTGTATTTGGGATCCCAACTCCATTAACAAATTTGAAGGGGAGAACCTGATGGGGAAAGGTACAATGAGAAAAGTGAGAGGTAATTATTCGATATTGCAGTTAATTTATTTGTAATCTTCAATATAATTCAGTTGTAAATTTCTAGTTATTTTTCGTATAGTTGGTCGAGAGTGGGATGCACTACATTTTATATTGCAAACAATATTGATTGGATGACGGTATGGATTCAGCGATGTCAACAATCTGGTTGCACATTAACATGGGAAGGTGTGGCTTCATTGGTTAAAGAAGCTCATCGTAATGGAGATTCCAGTGCTACACAAAGAGAAATTGATTTAGCATATGGTTTAAGATATAAACTTATATGTATAAATATATTAATCACCCATATTATTTAATTTTCTTCCAATTGTAATGATGTACATATTATATATATTTGACATTTTGCAGGTGAAACACTACAAGGCTATGTGGTGCAATGGTCATAAATTTTGCATCAAAAAGTTGGATGACACAAAGAAAACTTGTGATTCTGGAATAAGTGCAGTATTTCAGGTGACTAATGTTTTGTCTAGAAGTGACATACATCCTTGAGTCTCAAAAAATTGATACTATGGGATTTTGGATGATATACTTGAGTGTGACTTTAGGTCCTTCAAATTAGGTATTTTCGTCATCCAATGGTACAAGCTATGATTCAATGAAAATGATCCTGACAAAACTGTTATTGAACATGATAATGGATTTACAATGGTTAATAAAAGGTCATTTGAGTGAGCTGGAAATGAGCCCTATGTTCTTCCAATCCAATGTGAGCAGGTATTTTACTCAGAGATTCCTCATAAACCAGGTTGGTCATTTGTTGTTAGACATGATCCAAGAGGAAGGTCGGTAAAGTATAATGTTATGGAAGAAGAAGATACCAAAGAAGTAGAAGATGATGTAGATGATGATCACGATCGACAATTAGTTGATGATGTTCCTGACAAAAATGTTCATGAAGAAGAACATGATGATGATGATGATGATGATGATGATGGCGATGGCGATGGCGATGGCGATGGCGATGGCGATGGCGATGGCGATGGCGATGGCGATGGCGATGGCGATGGCGATGGCGATGGCGATGGCGATGGCGATGGCGATGGCGATGGCGATGGCGATGGCGATGGCGATGGCGATGGCGATGGCGATGGCGATGGCGATGGCGATGGCGATGGCGATGGCGATGGCGATGGCGATGGCGATGGCGATGGCGATGGCGATGGCGATGGCGATGGCGATGATGATCATGATGATGAGTTGGATGAAGAAGAAGATCAATTACATGAATGAAATGTATTGGTATGCAATTAGAATATTATCTATTTGATATTAATTTCTTGATAGAAATTTATTTCACTTATATATATATATGGTCACATAATTAATTCATTATGTTTTAAATTCTAATGTCATTACATAATTTATTCATGATGTCCTAATAGTAGAACCATGTCACCCGAAGGAGATGGAGACAGATAGAGTGTCGGTTAGCCCTCATTTTATTTTAGAGCATGTAGACCATGGTGAGAAAGTTGAGCATGATCCAAGTAAACAACATTAGGAACATGATGGGGGCCCACTAGGTAAAGATGAGCACTCTTATTCCTTTAAACAAATTTAATTACAATTGGTGTATTGATTAATGTAACCTTTCATTTTTTAACTCTAGAGGATTTAGAGGGTGTTCAGGATGTTGAGGATGAGGCTAGACAAATGTTGGCCATTTGGTGGAATTGATTATGTGTTGCATTGATGTTTTATCATTGATGTCAACACTAGCTATTTAGATGCTTTACCGGCACCCTTCTAGTCTCGGTAGGATGAGTGGTTTCTGGTTAACTTGGATCCAGCATGATCCGGTAGACTCCGGTATAATCTGGTGATGGAATTGGCTTGTTCATGATACTTATACTCATTTTTGATCAGTTGGTTTTGGTCTGGTGATTGGATGTTATCCTGCTTGCTTAGAAGATTGGTTTCTAGTTCCGATGAGGGTTTCACCGACAGAGCTTTTGATGGAGATCTTTGATGAATTGCATAAGTGGTGTTGGTGTAGCTTCTGATGGAGTTTTAGGATGTTGTTGGTGATCGTGTTCGAGACTTGGCATTTGGAGATCATTGCTAAAGCATGTGGACCTATACTTGGTCCCAGTTTATCTAGGTTATGGACCGGCATTAATGTAATGTGTGGATAGGACCTATTGATGTATTTCTGGGATGTTTTATGTGTTGATATTACTTGTTTGGTCTAAGGCCGACATGGTTTGTAATTATGTAATTGGTTTATTGTCTGGTGGCCAACCTGATTGTTTATGGTCGAAGGTTTGTATATATAGATGTACGATCTCATTGTAGATCATCATGGTTAATGTAAGAGGTCATGGTCAAGGAATATAAAGTGCAAATAATGTAATATCATTTAGGCAGATGAGTTGGTTGATCATTGGAGATCGAATTGGGTTTATGTAAGAGGATTTAGTCCTTCGATATTAAGCATAACCAAAACTGTACTCTGGCATAGGAGATGCTATCTTTTTCAATTTAACACTTCTCTAAATTATAGTCTAGATTTATATGTAGTCAGTGAGGATCCTTTTGTGATGAGCAGTGTGCTCTAGGTTGTTGGCCTTCCTGCAAGTGCAGACCCCTTCATTGTAAATTCACATACTTACTACAGAAGTATTATCTGACTGTGGGTAGGCTTCCCACCATGGTTTTTCCCTTTACCGGTTTTTCCATGTGCAAATATTGGTGTCTTGTGGATGGTATTTATTCTATGGTTATTGTTTATGCTTAATTGGTTTAACTGCTATTCTAGTATTATTGTTTTGGGTTCCTCTATTAAATTTTAAATTGCTAATGCTTCTGGTAATCTCTGACAACTGATTCACCCCCCCCACCTCTCAGTTGTCTTCTGGTTATCTAAATTGTCTAACTATTGGTATCAGAGCTTTGGTCCTCTCTGCAGAAAGCTTAACCGCTTGAGGGAGATCCTATGGCGACTAACAGTTCAAGTTCATCCAGTTCTTTTGGAGCTATCTTTTGAAGGAATATACCGAGGCTTGATGGAACAAATTATATAGTATGGAAGATTCTGATGGAGACTCATCTGAGATGTCTTGGCAAGGAGATTTGGGAGATCACAGAGAATGGTGTCACACCCTATTATCTGGGATCTAGCAATCCTCCTCCAGCAAACCTAGACAAGGACCTTGAGAATGATTGTAGAGCAAGAGAAGCCCTCTTGTGTGCACTTTCTGATCAACAAATAATGGGATTAATAGACAAATCATCTAGAAAGGCTATATGGGATAAGTTGCAGACTCTTAATGAAGGTGACCCTACAGTGAAGATTGCTAAACTTGATGGTTACCATGTGAGATATGAAAACATGAAGATGGAAGAAGAAGAAATGATTGTTGCATTCATCAAAAGGGTAAATGATATTGTTATGGGAATTCAATGTTGTGGTGGAACTCTAAGCGAAGATGAAATTGTTTCTAGAGTCCTGAGAGCCCTACAACCAGATTACAAAATGAAGGCTACTAATATTAATGAGTTGATAATAATGGTTAATACATCCATCAATAGAGATACTTTGGTTGGGAAACTATCTACTTTTGAACTTGGGGAATTTGGACCTTCTGGAGTTGTGAAGACTAAACCTTCTTTGCATGCATCTACATCAACAACTGGTAAGCAAGATTGGAAAGCTTTATATACAAAAGAATTAGAAGATATGAAGAGAGAAGGTGATGATTTTGATCAACTTGAAGCACTATTTTCTAGAAGAGTACCGAAAGGACCAGTAGGAAGTAAGTATGAAGGAAAAGGCCCTTTTAAATGTTTTGCATGTAATAAGTATTAGAGTAATTGGGTATTTACTTGATTAATTAAACAATATTTATTTAATTCTTTAAGTTCCCTATTATCTTTTTACACTTAAGCTAACATTAGGTGCATAATAATTAATTCTTTTATTAATTATTATGTGCAAGCCTAGGTTTTCCCTTTTAGGGTTTCTTGACCTATTAGAGGTTATTTTTCTGTTCCTTGTATCATTATGAATCTACACATTTTTGGTGAATATTGAGCTCTCCTCTTTTGAGCATTTTTTCCTGTGTCTTTGTTCTTCAGATTATTTTTGCTTCATTGCTTCTCCTTGTAACAGATTGTTTTAGCTTCCAGAAGATCTTTAGGCTCTTGTGGTGTTGTGTTTCTCAACTCCAACATGGTATCAGAGCTCAAATCTGCAGCTATATGTTCCTATTTTTGAGAATTTTTGCATTGGAAGCAGATCTGGGGTTTCAGGCAATTTTTTTGTGTGCTTAGGGATAGGTTTTTTTTCTGAGCACTTTGGGCCTAAACGGACCTCACCATCATGCTCTGAAGGCCCAAAAACCCCTATAGTCATATAAAATTTGTCTATTTTTTACTCCTGAGCATCTGGGTGAATTTTTTCTCCAAAACCAGGTCGTATGGCTTTGGCATGCAAATCAAGAAAAACTTTACAAAAAAAAATTCCTTTTTACGGCATGCAGGCCGGATTTTTTATTTTTAAAAAAAAAAATCAACAAAAAATTTTTTAAAAAAAAAAAGGGTAAAAAAACACCAAGCAAAGTTTGTTTGTTTTTTTTTTAATTTTTGGGGTTGTGCTTGTCAGAGGGTACCGCAGATCTGACAGCCCGGCCGTCATATGGCGACCGGACCTGTCAGTCTGGCCCCTGCCAGCACCGATCCCCAGCCCCTCGTCGGCAACACCCTGCGGCCCACGCCAGAACTCCCGCCTCCAGCCGGAACCCCCACTCCGCCAGGCAGGCCCGCCACCATCGCTCCTCCTCCCGGCCTAGCTCCTTTGCCCGCCACCAGTGCTCCACCCATCCCAACTCCTCCATCACTACCAGTTTTTCGCTCTGCTCAGCCTCCTCCTCTGCCACCCGCAGCTTCGCCACTCCTCCTTAGAGCGCCACCTCCTCCTGGTTCCTCCACCGGACCTCCACCCTCTAGCCTTTTTGGGGGGGGGTTCATTTTTTGGTCATATCTTGAGAATATGGGGTCATTTTTTGGAAAATGAATAGGCATCATAAAGCTAGTTCTGAGCTGGACATTGTGAAGTTGGATTTTTTTTCCGAATCTTCTGTTTGACTATACTTTTTTCTAGTCAAAGTCGGGCTTCTTTTCTGCACTTCCAGGGCCGTAGAATGGGCAAACGGACTCCATTTTTTGAAAACAAATAGGTGTTGGAAAGCTCTCAGCATGCTCTATTCAGATTTGTGATCTTTTTTCTCACAATTTTCATCAGGTACATGAGATCTCAATTTGAATTTTTTTTGCTTATGCACTACTTCCTTCTCATCAGTATGTACTAGGGTTTGGGTTTATCTATTGTGGGGGGATGTTTTTTCTTGCTTTTTGTCATTTATATTAGAAATCCAGAACACCAAAACTCTCAAAAACAAACAAACCCTTCTACATCTTTTGTCTATTCTGAAAGATCACATAATTAAAAAAAACAACAAGCAAGTGCAGGTGCAGAGTTTTATTTTCATGGTAGATCCTTCAGTTGAGTTGTTGACTTCACACAACTATCACACCTGGAAGCCCCGCATCATGAGGCTTCTCAGGGCATGAGGGTCGTGGTCTTGTTTGGATGAAGTTTAGCCTATATTGCAGCATCCTTATGAGCTTCTTCAGCATAGGAAGAAGATGGATGAGGCCATGGGTTTTCTCTCCTTGCATGTCTCAGACAGTCTTTTGTTTCACCTTGATGAGTTGCTCACTCCTCGGGCTATGTGGTTGAAGTTTGATTCTCTCTTTGGGAGGGTTAATGAGATTCATGCATTATAGATTGAGGCAGAGTTGGTTTCTTTGTCTCCTGATTCCTTTCCCACCATTGAGGATTTTTTGAACGAGTTCAAGACTACCCAATCTGTTCTTCAGGGATGTGGCAAGATCAAGACAGACACAGAGTACATTCATTTGATTCTTTCGAAGCTTCGGGGTCATTTTCAATTTTTTGCCTCTTCTTTCTACTCCACCATGGATGGCTTGGGTGCTCGTTTCAACATGCCTACCTTTGATGTCTTTTGTGAGAGTTTGTCTCGTGAGCAGTCTCATCTTTCTTAGCTGGATATGCTTTTAGGATCCAAGAACAAAGCATTGGTTGCTCAGTCCTCTAAGGAGAAACAAAAGCAGAAACCAAAGCCGAAGAAGCCTTATGCAGGTAGTGAGAATCCCTCCAAGCCTGCTCCTAAGTCTAAATCTAAACCACCATTTCCTCCCAAGCATGGGAAATCTTCACAATCTGGTGAGTCTTCCTCCAAGACTAAGAAGAAATCAAGAGATACTTGCAGTTTTTTTGGCAAGGAAGGACATCCAGTTTCCAGGTGTTGGAAACATTTAGAGGCTTTAGAGGAAGCCATGCAGCAGCATCACATCTCCTCACCTCAGGCATCTTCTCCTTCCATAGGGAAAGGTCATGCTCTCACTGCTTGAGCTTCAACCTATGGGTCCACATGGATACTTGATTCTGGTGCTTCTCACCATATGACTCACACTTAGCAATTGGTTACTTATCTTGCCTCGTGTGGTACTTCACAAATTGCAGTGGGTGACTTGGTTTAGCTTTCAATCTTGGGTTCAGGTTCTATCTCATTGGATGGGGGTATTCTGTAGGATGTTCTGGTTGTTCTTGACATCTTGATGAACCTCCTGTCCATTTATCAGATTTGCCACTCTGGCTCTAGTAAGATAGTTGAGTTCTCACCACATGATGTGGTTATTCGGGAACTCCATGATTCTAATTTAGTTGTTGCTACTGGGAGTGTTGATACTGCTTCTGATCTATACAGATTTGATGGATTTGAGCCCTTTGTTGGTACTGGTTCGTCTCTTATTGCACATGCAGATTTAGTGAGTAAGCTTTGGCATGAGCGCTTGGGCCATGTCAATTATAGATATCTTCAGCAGATGAGTACGCAGGCACTTATTCTTGGGCTCCCACAGATTTCCTGCACTAATGGTGTTTGTCATGGTTGTGTGCTTGGCAAGCATCATAGAGATCCCTTTCTGAAGGGAAGAGCCCCTTGTGCTTTGGCACCCTTGGAGTTGATTCACAGTGATCTCGTGTCATTTCCCACTCCTTTTTCTGGGGCCAAGTATGTGCTCACTTTTATTGATGACTTCTCCAGACGCACATGGGTGTACTTTCTTAAGTACAATTTTGATGTCTTTGATTCATTTTGAATCTTTAAGACATTTGTTGAGAAGCAGTTAGGTTGTTCTATTCGGTGGATATGTACAAATAATGGGGGGGAGTATGTGAATCAGGATTTCAGAGATTTTTGCACTGAGCATGGTTTGCAGCATCAGTTTATTGTTCCCTACACCCCTCAGTAGAATGGTGTTGTTGAGCACAAGAACAGAACTTTATGGGTGATGGTGAATTGTATGATTCAGTCCAGGTCCATAAATTTGTCTTTTTGGGCTGAGGTGGTCGATTGTGCCAACTATATTCAAAATTGGATGCCTCACAAGGCTATTCGACATATGACTCCTGAGGAGGCTTGGTCTCATAACAAGCCTAATGTTTCTTTTTTCCAAGTGTTTGGCAGTGAGGCATGGGCTTTTATTCTTGATGCTTAGAGGAAAGCCATGGAGCAGAAGAGTCGACCTCTCATTTTTGTTGGCTACTATGAGGATGTTAAGGAGTACAGGTTGTTTGATCCTAATTCCAGAGAGGTCCTATTTCGGTGAGATGTTCAGTTTGATGAGCGCCTTCCCACAGTGGATACCCCAACTCCAGTGTCTACTCCTCTGCCTACTCCTTCCACTACATCTCTTCAGGATCTTTTTGAGGATGATTTTGATGATGGTGCTAATGATCCACCATCCCCACCTCCACCTGCTCCACCTCAAATGCCCAAGTGGGCTTGCTTTAATGTTGAGGCAGTGGGTCCTCTGGCTGGTGATCCTTCAGATACTCATCAGACCCATTCTCATACTGTGGGTTCTAGTCTTTTGAGTCATGCTATTTCAGATGATCCTCAAAAGTTTTCAGAGGCTACCAGTTGTCCTAAGTGAGATTGTGCTATGCAAGAGGAGTATTCTTCTTTGATGAGGAATCATACTTGGGATCTTTTTCCTCTTCCTAAGGGCAGAAAGATGGTTAGGTGCTGCTGGTTGTATTGCACCAAGTATGTTGCTGATGGTTCCATTCATAAGTACAAAGCACATCTTGTTGTGAAGGGTTTCTTACAGGTTGAGGGTATTGATTACTTTGAGACCTTTGCCCCTGTCGCCAAGATGAACTCCATTCGCTTTGTACTATCTCTTGCAGCTTCTCGGGGTTGGCCTATTTTTCAGATGGATGTGAAGAGTGCCTTCTAGTATGGGGATCTACAGGAGGAAATCTACATAGAGAAGCCTCAAGGATTTGTGCAGGACAGTTCTTTGGTTTGCAGACTTCAGCGTTCATTGTATGGTCTCAAACAGGCCCCTCGGGCTTGGTATGAGAAGATGGATTCTTTCTTGCTCTCCACTGGGTTCACTCGCAGTCATTCTAATCACACAATGTACATTCAACTTCTTGATGGTGAGATCCTAATTCTTGTGCTATATGTTGATGATCTCCTCATCATTAGTAGCTCATCCTCTATGATTCAGCATACTCAACGAGCCTTGATGGATCAGTTTGAGATAACAGATCTTGGTCTTCTGCACTATTTCCTTGGTCTTCAGGTGATTTAGTCTTCTGATGGGATCTACATTTACCAGAAGTATGCTCTTAACATGCTTTGGCATGCTTGATTGCAAGCCTTCTCCCACTCCATTTTAGTCAGGGGTTGTTTTGATCACCACTTGCCCCACTCCTTCAGTAGATTCTACACTTTACAGGCAGTTAGTTGGTAGTTGGTTGTACCTGACTCACACCCATCCTGATATTTCCTTTGTGGTTGGTCTTGTCTCTTGATTCTCCCATGATCCTCATGAGAGTCATCGACAAGCAGCCAAATGTATTTTGCAGTACATTCAGGTCTCTAGTTCTCATGGCATTCACTATACATCAGGGGACCCTCACATTGTTGGCTACACTGACTCAGATTGGGTTGGTGATGTCACTGATCGGAAGTATACTTCTGGCTTTGTTTTTTGTCTTGGCTCTGGTCCTATCACATGCTCTTGCAAGAAGTAGACTGCTCATGAATTATCATCTATAGAGGCTGAGTACCATGCTGTTGTGCTCGCCAGTTAGGAGATCTTATGGCTTCGACAATTGATGACTGAGTTTGGTTTTCCTCCTGATAGTCCCACTGTTCTTTGGTGTGATAATCAGAGTGCTATTAATATTTCCCACAACCCAGTAGAGCATCAGCGGACGAAGCACATTGAGCTTCATATGCATTTCATCCGCCAATTGATTCAGGATGGTGTTCTCATTCTGGAGTACATTCCCTTTGTCGAGTAGGTTGCAGACATCTTCATGAAACCTGTTGCATCGCCACGCTATCTTCAGTTGCGCTCTATGCTTAGGGTGAAGGAAGTTGTCCTTGGGGGGTCTTTATGAGGCCTTCCTTCCTTATTCTTCTTTCAGCATGCTTTTTTATCTCTTTTTGGAGAGGAGTTTTTTTCCAATAGGTTTTCTCCTTTTTCTTCGTTTCATAGAGATTTCATTGTATTTGGGTCCCTGATCAGGCCTTGTTGTCGGGACCCATCTTTCCTGCTTTTAGTAGTTGTTCTAGGTTTTAGCTTCTCCCTAAGTCTAGCTTAAGGGGGGGTGTTAGAGTAATTGGGTATTTACTTGATTAATTATACAATATTTGTTTAATTCTTTAAGTTCTCTATTATCTTTTTACACTTAAGCTAACATTAGGTGCATAATAATTAATTCTTTTATTAATTATTATGTGCAAGCCTAGGTTTTCCCTTTTAGGGTATCTTGACCTTTTAGAGGTTATTTTTCTTTTCTTTGTATCATTATGACACTACACATTTGTGGTGAGTATTGAGCTCTCCTCTTTTGAGCATTTTTTCTTGTGTCTTTGTTCTTCAGATTATTTTTGCTTCTCCTTGTAACAGATTGTTTTAGCTCGCAGAAGATCTTTAGGCTCCTGTGGTGTTGTGTTTCTCAACTCCGACAATAAGATTGGTCATTTTGCATCTAGATGTCCTGAAAGGAATTCAAGATTTGAAGAAAGAGTTAAAATATCATTTAAGCCTAACCCTGGATATCAGAACAAGTATAGATTCAAGGAAAATAGAGACAAATATTGCTACATAACGGATGAGGAAGGAATTACTGATTCAGGTGATGAACCGGCAGAAGACTCTCCTAGTAGATCCCATTTGAAGATGACCTGGCACTAGAAGATAATGTACCTAAGGAGAAGGTACTTTCTGCTAAAATTGAGGGCAAGGATGAATGGGTAATTGACAGTGGTTGTTCACATCATATGACTGGAGATAAAATGAAGTTTCTATCTTTGCAAGAATTTGATGGTGGACTAATTAGATTTGGAGATGACAAGGCATGTATGATCAAAGGAAAAGAAACTATATCATTGGATGGTAAGAACAATACTGACAATGTTTATTATGTTGAAGGTTTGAAGAAAAATCTTTTGAGTGTAGGACAATTGGTAGATAAGGGATTTCAATTATAGTTCAAAGATGGAAAATACAAAATCATTACCAAATCTAGCTTGGAGATTGCAATCGGTACACAAACAAAAGGTAACATATTTCATTTAAACTTTGGTGAGAAGACTTGTTTGATTACACATATTGATGAGAATTGACTATGGCATAAAAGGTTGTGTCATGTGAATTTTGATTGCATTGTGAAGATCAATTCAACTAAGGCTGTTAGATATATACCTAAGATTATGAAGCCCTATAATCTGGTATGTAAAGAATGTCAAATGGGTAAACAAGTTAGAACCTCTTTTAGCAGTATACAAGATAAATCAAATGATGTTCTTGATCTTATTCATATTGATTTGTGTGGCCCTGCTAGAGTTAAAATTTTTCAAGGTGATAGATATTTCATGTTAATCATTGATGATTATTCTAGAATGATCTGGGTTACTTTTTTGAGAGAAAAATCTGAAGCATTTGCAAAGTTTAAAATATTTAAGGCTAAAGTGGAAACTGAGACAGGATGGAAAATTAAATGTTTGAGATCAGATCATGGTGGAGAATTAACATCCGGTGAGTTTAATAACTTTTGTGACAAGCATGGTATAAGAAGGCAAATTTCTGCTCCCCGGACACCTCGACAGAATGGAGTTGTGGAAAGGAAGAACAGAACTATCTTGGATGCTGCTAGAACAATGATGATGGAAGCTAATATACCTCATATCTTTTGGAGAGAAGCAATGAGTATAGCAGTTTATACATTCAACAAAGTACATATCAAAGGAGAAACCGGTAAGACACCCTATGAATTATGGTTTGGCAATACACCTACAGTTGAGTATTTCAGAATTTTTGGTAGTAAATGTTATATCAGGAGAGATAATACTATTGGGAAATTTTATCCTAGATGTGATGAATACATATTTCTTGGTTATTCTAATGAAAGAAAAGCATATAGATGTTATAACAAGAGATTGCAAAGAATTGTGGAGAGTGTTAATGTCAAAGTAGATGAGCTAAACAAAAGTCAAATCAGAGTTTATGAGAAGGAACCAGCATTGGAAATGATTATATCTGAACCGGTAGCACCTTTACCAAAATAGAGAGTTGAACCAGTTACTCCGGCAACATCAAAGAATTCTACAGTAACTGAAGAACAGAGAAGAGGAACAGAGAGTCTGAAGACTCCTAGGTATGTGAGATTGAATTATTTTGATGATCAAATCATTGGAGATAAGAGAAATGGAGTGATGACAAAAAGAAGACTGGCAACTAATGAGGTATGCTTAATTTCACAAGTTGAATAGGTATTAGTAATTGAGGCATGTAAAGATGAATTTTGGTTAAAAGCTATGGAAGAAGAATCAGACCAGGCTAATAAAAAAAAAACATGGACTTTGGTTCCCCGACCTAAAAATAAAAATGTTATTGGAACTAAATGGGTTTTTAGGAATAAATTGAATGAGGATGGTTAAGTTATAAGGAATAAGGCTAGATTGGTTTGTAAAGGATATTCTTAGAAGGAAGGAATTTATTATGGAGAGACTTTTGCACCGGTAGCTAGGACTGAAGCTGTAAGATTATTTCTTGCCTATGCTGCTTATAAAAACTCCACGGTTTATCAAATGGATGTTAAATGTGCATTCATGAATGGGGATCTTGATGAGGAAGTTTATATTAAGCAACCTAATGGATTTTCACTATCAGATGATACTGATATGGTTTTCAGGTTAAGGAAAGCTTTATATGGACTAAAACAAGCACCTATAGCTTGGTATGCAAGGTTGGATAAATATCTTTTGAAGCTTGGTTTTAGTAAGGGTAGTCCTGACATTAATTTATATTATAAAATCACTGATGATTATATACTGATTGTTGAAGTATTTGTTGATGATATTATTTTTGGAGGTGAAGATAAATTATGCATATAATTTTTTAAGAATATGGAGAAAGAATTTGTGATGTCTATGATTGGTGAGATGAAATTTTTCTTAGGTTTGTAGATTACTCAGACTGACAAAGGAATTTTTATATGTCAAACTAAACATGCTAAGAAATTGAAAAAAATTTGTATGGGAGATTCTAAACCGGTAAGTACACCTATGGTTACAAGCGAGAAATTGACAAGAAAAGATGTTTCTACACTGGTAAATCCTACAAGATACAAATCTATGATTGGAGGTCTACTTTATTTGACTCAGACTAGGCCTGGCATTATAAATGTTGTTTGTATTGTTTCAAGATTTCAGAGTGATCCTAGAGAAAATCATGAGATGGTGGTGAAAAGGATTTTTAGATACTTGCAAGGTACATCAGAATATGGCTTATGGTATCCTAAGGATGAGAACTTAACTTTATGTGCATATACAGATGTTGATTGGGCTGGAGATGTTGATGACCGGAAAAGTTCTTCTGGTGGAGCTTTCTTTCTTCAAAAGAAGTTGGTTTCATGGATCAGCAAGAAACAGTCATGTACTTCTTTATCTACCGCTGAAGTTGAGAATGTTGTTGTTGCTACTAACTGTACACAATTTTTATGGATGAAGCAAATGTTGAAGGATATAAAGGTGGATTGTGATGCACCGGTAGTTATTCACTATTATAACTCTGCTGCTATTGATATATCAAAGAATCCAGTATTTCATTCTAAACCTTTATCCTTTATCCAAGGAAGCATTTGATGAAGCAAATGAAGTTAGACTGGTTTATGTGAACACTAAAGAATAGATTGTTGATTTTCACTAAACCTTTATCCAAGGAAGCATTTGAGTACCTGAGAGACAGATTGGGGGTTTCTGCCCCTCTGGTGGAGACTTGATTGATGTGGTTTGGCATCAGTCCAGCATGCATTATCTGAGATACTATTCGTTATGGCACTGATGTGGGATGCTACTGCTCAGGGGGAGTAGTCAGCTTTGAGATTCAGAGGCTTATGTTTTTGCTTTGATATTTCTGTCAAATTTCTGGCATTGATGTCAAAGGGGGAGAGATAGTGATGTGAAAAAGATAAAGGAAGAAAATGATAAATTTAAAAAGGGGGGAAATATTATTCACATGGGGAGAGATATTGATATTTAGAGCTACATGCAGGTAATTGTTGGTTGTCTTCAACAGGGGAGACTTGTTTGGCATTTCTTGGTACTTAGATGTTTTTCACATCTAGTGTTGCCATCAATGCCAAAGAGGGAGATTGTTGGCCATTTGGTGGAATTGATTATGTGTTGCATTGATGTTTTGTCATTGATGTCAACACTAGTTGTTGGATGCTTTACCGGAACCCTTTTGGTCCTGGTAGGATGAGTGGTTTCTGGTTAACTTGGATCCGGCATGATCCTGTAGACTCTGGTATAATCTGGTGATGGAATTGGCTTGTTCATGATACTTATACTCATATTTGATCAGTTAGTTTTGGTCTGGTGATTGGATGCTATCCTGATTGCTTAGAAGATTGGTTTCTAGTTCCGGTGAGGGTTTCACCGGCAGAGCTTTTGATGGAGATCTTTGATGAATTGCATAAGTGGTGTTGGTGCAACTTCTGATAGAGTTTCAGGATGTTGAAGGTGATCATGTTTGAGACTTGGTGTTTGGACATCATTACTGAAGCATGTGGACCTATACTTGGTCCCAAATGATCTAGGTTATGGACCGACATTAATGTAACATGTGGATATGACCTATTGATGTATTTCTAGGATGTCTTATATGTTGATATTACTTGTTTGGTCTAAGGCCGACATGGTTTGTAATTATGTAATTGGTTTATTGTCTGGTGGCCGACATGATTGTTTATGGTCGAAGGTTTATATATATAGATGTAAGATCTCATTGTAGATCATCATGGTTAATGTAAGAGGTCATGGTCAAGGAATGTAAAGTGTGAATAATGTAATATCATTAAGGCAGAGGAGTTAGTCAATAATTGGAGATCGAATTGGGTTTATGTAAGAGGATTTAGTCCTTTCGTATTGAGCTTAACCGAAATTGTACTCTGGCATAGGAGATGCTATCTTTTGTAGTTCAACACTTCTCTGGATTGTAGTCTAGATTTATATTAGTCAATGAGGCTCCTTTTGTGATGAACAGTGTGCTCTAGGTTGTTGGCCTTCCTACAAGTGCATGCCCCTTCATTGTAAATTCACATACTTACTGCAAAAGTATTATCTAACTGTGGGTAGGCTTCCCATCGTGGTTTTTCCCTTTACCAGGTTTTCCACGTACAAATATTGGTGTCATGTGGATGGTATTTATTATGTGATTATTGTTTATGCTTAATTGGTTTAACTGCTATTCTGGTATTATTTTTTTGGGTTCTGCTATTAAAGTTTAAATTGCTAATGCTTCCGGTAATCTATGACAACTGATTTACCCCCCCCCCCCTCTCAATTATCTTCTGATTATCTGAACTGTCTAACAACAAAATAATTAGGAAGATGATGTGGCACCATTAGGTAAAGAGCACCCCTTTAATTTTATTTTAATTAATGGAATACTTGTAACAATAATAATAAAACTTATGAAATTAACCCATTTCTTTGTTATTGCAGCGGACCCCCCTTTGCATACGCATCCTCATCATGAGTACAGGACTAGGCATACATTAACTAGATAACAAGCACAGGGCGGAAGAGCTGGAGAGGGGATAAATGATGATGACAATGATGGTCCAATTAGTCTTTACCTCCAAGCTTCAAAAAGAAAGAAAAAAATGATTGTAATATTTTTTTATGTTAACAACTAGATTTTATATGTTAATGAATTTAATTATGTGTTAATGAATGATATATGTTAATGAATGTTGATGAATGTTACTTGTTAATGAATGTTAATGAATGATATGTGTTAATTAATGTTGATGAATGTTATGTGTTAATGAATGTTTTGATTAAGTAAAAGCAGGTATTTGAAAGGTACCCGAACCTTTTACAAGCCAGGAAAATAGAAATGCTAAAAAAAGTGCCTGATCAATTCAAAAAGTCAAAATGAACCCACCGGAAGGGCACAGCTTAATACATCATTACATTAAAAACTTAGAACAGATAGCAAAAGGAAAGAAAAAGATAGCAAAGAGACAGAACCAAGGACATCAAATGGAACTAAATACTATTCAAAATCTCCTCAGCGTGAACAACCATTTGTTTCATGTTGTTCGCTGAGGTCTTCATATCCTCCAGCTCACGACCATCGATGTCGACCTTATTCTTTGTGTTGGATCTGGTCCTCCTTTCATGACCCTTCTTGTTCACCTGCTCTTTATCACCATCCTTCCCTGCATTATTCTCGAACCTGTTGATAAAGATGTTCATGTTGTCCACTAAAGATTTGAGGTTTTGGAAATTTTGATCAGCAAGTTGCTTGACATTGTGCTCCATATTGTCAATTCTGTTGCCAAAATCTTTCAGTTTATTTTCCATTTCCTTTCTATCTCCCATCTCATTGACCTTTTTCCGTTGCTAATATTTTTCCAACCATACATTCAATAGCTTGTGCATTATGCAGACTGGCCACTAACTCTTTAACATGCTCCGCCAAGGGCTTGTCACCAACTATAATTCTTTCCATGGCCTGTGTATCAGTTTTCAAACTATTAATATCCTTCACCATAGTAGCAATGGTCTCATAGAAAGCCTTAATAGTATCTTTGTCACCACTATCACTTTGACCCCCTTTTCCTCGTTATGCAGACTAGTGGTATTCACGGTCTCCATGGTCTCCAAATTATCCTTAACCGGGTTACCCTCCCCTTCTTTGTCCTGACTATCGATCCTCTTATTATCATCATCCTCCTCCTCAAATTCAACCAGAACATAATTGAGA
The DNA here is from genome assembly GCF_030272615.1 of Cryptomeria japonica. Taxonomy (NCBI): domain Eukaryota; kingdom Viridiplantae; phylum Streptophyta; class Pinopsida; order Cupressales; family Cupressaceae; genus Cryptomeria; species Cryptomeria japonica. Next base: position 10,568 of record NW_026729237.1, on the reverse strand, counting down.
TCAAAATTGCTACCCTTTTTAGTGTTCTTTTTCTGAGCCTTCTTTCCAGAGGCTTTCCCTTTCCTCTTTTTAACAGGTTTTTCCTCAAGGGATTCAGTTTCAGAATCCGACATTTTAGATTCCACAATAATCCTCTTCTTCTTGGCCCTAATCATCCCTTTTTTGCTAGTTTCTTCCAACTCTCCCTCGATCTCTGAATCAAAGTTGAAACCACTATCCTTACTTTCCGTAGTCTCATCTCTGGCATTTTTGCCTTTAATAGGCTTTTCAATGCACTTCCCCTTTAGCATTTTATAAACCAGAACCATAAGCCCCTGGTGGAGGGCATGATCACCTTTAGGGTCCTTTTGGATCTCCTTTATAGTATGATCCATTGAACAGGCAAGGTAATAGGGAAGGCTAACCCTTTCTCCATGATGGAAATGGTTAAGAAGGATGAAGTGATGCCCATATGCCCTGGTAAACCTACCATCTAAGGTAATATATTCAATAGAAGCAAATAAGACAAACCTCCATGGCCTGTAAATTCTCTTCGGGGAGTGGTAGGAGTTGTCAATTTTGATCATCTTTCTTCTCTCACCATCCATAATAGGAAACTTTTCTGCTGCTTTATCTGATATCCCTCTATCCCTATAAAATTTCATACCATCGGTAGTCATCCCCGTGGCCTCAGCGATAACCTCTTCGTCTACATTCATCATATGTGATCCAATCAGAATTTTTCCATTTTTCTAGTTCTTGATGAAATAGTTGGTGATTGTGGGGTCCTTCCCATTTAGTCGTTCCATGAAAACATTGAGACCCCCCTGCTAGAGGATACCCCAGACTTCTTCGTTCTTTCTCCATTCAGAGCAGGAAGCAGGTTCAAATCTCTTCTTGTTACCTCCCATTTTTCCAGCACCTTCCTTGCAATGCCTTCTCTCATTTTGATAACTTTTCCTCTAGTTTTTGTGGTATGTGTTAATGAATGTTACGTGATAATGAATAAATGTTATTTTTCATTAATGGATGAAAGAATATTAGACGTTAATGGGGAATTTAGAGTGATATTAGGGGGGTGGGAGGGGCCAAATGATCTTCCACCTTCGCTTGGTTGGCCCTGTTAAGTAGAGAATATTAAACTATTCTTGAAACACAAAGAAGCTCAATAAAGTAACGCACTTTTCAATATTTCATTATGCTCCACTATTAATCTTATTGATGCTAAGCTTCTTGTTTGTAGGTTACATATTCAGTGTTGCAGGTTGTGAACATGCTTCTACGAGATAGTTCCCCATTACAAGTGAATGCATACCTCATTGGTTTTGTGAGTTTATTTTGTTCTAGAATAGACATACTTTTTCTGTTCATTCCTTAATATTTGTTCATATTGTTTTAGAATAGACACACTGCCTCATTTTGTTCATTCGTTATTCATTTTGAGTTTATTTTGGGTTGAATTTGAAAAAAGAGCATGCATAAAAGGAGGTGGAACTGTTGGAAACTGGTTGTTAAACTAAGTTATTGATTCTTCACTAAAACCCCAAGATCTTGATTCTGATTCTTCTTGGGTCCTGGTCTGAGCCTAATTCCCCTTGGATTCCTCCAAGGTTTTTCTTAGGTAGCTAGGTACTTAGTGATTATTCATCATCTGTTGTGCCTAATTTTGTGGAAAATTAATAAAGTAGTGCTGGCTGCAAAGTGTACAATTTAAATTGCTATCTCATATACACTACAACCTTTTGTAAGGGGTGTGATTCGACCCAAACTCCTATTCAAATTACAATTGTCATAAATACATAGCTTGTCATCATTGGTGCAATCAGATCTTTATTTCTATTTTTGTTGATTTCGTCATACTGGTATAAGGATGTGAAACTACTATTAGTGATTTCTTATTGGTCAACTGGTTATCATATTGATTAGTAATCAGCTATGAGATCTTCCAGTAGTTATAGTGCATTATTTATCACTAGATTTTGTCGTCATACTATCTTGATGACTAGATCTGGTATTGTCAATATTTTTCTAAGGGTTTCAAGACATAATTGAGCATCATTAATCAAATCAGTTTCTGCATCTATGCAATTCACTGTATGAGTGTTTACTTTGATTTCATTTCAGTCTGTCATAAACTAAATAAATTCAAGATTACATTTTCTCTTAGCTTATTTTATATCATTGGAGTATATTTTATGCCATATGTGTGCATGTGTGTACAGACGTACCCATACCCATACCCAAGGATAATTTTTTTGTTGTACCCGAATCGATAACTTAGGTGTTAAATTATCTAAAAGTCATCTTGTCTCATTTATGACCTATGAGAGTCTTCTCACTAATGTAGAAATGATGAAATTATCCTCAAAAATCCACCTTTTCAGGCCTCAAACTGATGATGAACTTAGAAATCACATTTTCTCTAAAAACTAATGCCTGAACTCATGAATGATACTAAGAACTTACATTCTAACTTGAAGTTCACTTAATTGAAACTCCCACCCTTTAGTCATTTCCATGTGCATGTTAATGGTAGTCCGGTCTATTAAAAAATACTATCATGATTGCACTTTCATTCCTCATAGAAGGTGATCATATCTCCATGTTGCATTGTCTAATCTCAAACTTATTGTCATGTGCCTCTGTATTTAGAACCTGATTTCTATCACAATCCTTATTCTTCACTCCTCATTACTGGTCTACAACATTGTATCACCATTGTACTGAGCCTCTGTGCATACCTTATGACTATTATATCTTTGAATGCCTTTGAGTTCTTTTTCTTCTTTGATAGACTTGATCTTCTTATCTCTCTATGACTATACTTTATCTTTGATTTGCTTTGTGACAAGGCTTTTATGGACTACAATTGGCATTGATGGAATCTCTGTGTATTGTCCTTAAGTTTGGGGCCTTGAAATGGAGTGTACACCTTAAGATGGCACTATCTACATTGTGTTCTATAATATTCTCATGTCTCCAACTCAGATGATTATACTTTACAACTAGATATATCTTTATAAGTGTTTTCTTTGTTAATCATTATCTCCTTGAGTTGCATATGCCTAAGACTAAAATATTGTTCTTGATAGTCTTGATGCTCACTATTTTGTAGAGTTTTCCTTAGGCGGGTGCACTATCACATGTTGCCCTTTAAACAAGGTCTAGGACTATACCTAACCCTACATAGTTATCCATGACTACATATTGAGTTCTATGTCTCTATCTTTATAATATCCTCCTTTGATAGTATTTTTAAACAACAATATGACTATCTATATGACTATTTATGAATGCTTTATGTACTAGTTGCAAGACATTTTTGGCATTTACTATTATGATTCCTTATGATAAGTCTTCTCATGCATTATTGTAGCTATTTCATCTTTATCTTCCTGATAATGAAGTACCTATTGTGCTTAATCCTTTGTAAGCTCACTGATAATAATGTTGCTGATATTAATCCTTTGTAATCAGCAAAATTCAACCCGATGGTAACACCAACAAGTAGAAGCATGTGATCGGGATAGCATACATCATTTAAGTCCATTGGCAGAACACACACTAGCGACAATGGAGAAATCTTGTCTTGTCGATAGCCAATGAGGCTATCGATATGACTTATCTCGATGGAAACTGGAAAAAAGTAAAATGCATCGGCAAAGGTTACGACGATAAAGGATCATCAGTGTAGACAAACGCAGTCGGTATTTTTTTTTTTTTAAATGTTGGGGAAGGTCAGAATTCTGACAAACACCACAAGACAACCAACGATGTTTCCATACTTGCAACGATAAAAACGTCATAGGATGCAACCTCCTTCATCATCTTAATCGTCAAAATTCTGACATCTCCTTGAAGATGGTCCATCGGCAGAACACACACTAGTGGCAATGGAGAAATCATGTCTTGTCGATAGCTAATGAGGCTATCGGTAAGACTTATACCGATGGAAACTGGCAAAATTAAAATGCATCGGAAAAGGTTATGAAATTAAAGGGTCATTGACAAAGGTTACGGCGATAAAGGATGCAACGAGATTGGAATTTTGACATCTCCTCATCAAACAAACATGTCGCTTAGCTGTAATGAAAAAATATTGTCTTGCTGATAGAAGATGAGGCTATCAGTAAGACTTATCCCAATAGAAAATGACAATGTAAAAATTCATCAGCAAAGGTTACGACAATATATAAAGGGTCATCGGCAGAGGTTACGGTGATAAAGGATGCAACAAAGTTAGAATTTTGATGTCTCCTCATCAAAAAAACATACCGTGGGTGCATAGAAATTTTTGATGTGGTGTTGTCTGAATTTTGACATGAATCCTGTTGTCAAAATCACCGATGAAAAAATAGCGATGAACAAATACATCAGAATTATGACATTTAGTTGTCTGAGTTCCAACAAATGATCATCAAAAAACTGCTCCAAATGTACTACTGTGTCTAGGACGATACTCTCGTCAGAATGACCTCTTGCAAGTAGTTCCTGATCGTCCTCGATTAAATCCAAGTCATCTGAATGTGATTCTAATTCAAGTGATCTAATTCCTAACGTTTGTCCTACATATGCATGAACTACATAGACACCCATGCCTTCTTCATAGCAGGTTTCTTCAGCTGATTGTTCATAATGATAGGAATCCCATTCCCATTCATTGGAATCTATCTCACTGGTAGCTTGCAATCTGCAGATTTATTCATATAGCTTTTAGTTTGCTTCTTATGTTTTCTTTGCTATCTCTTTTCTTCTCTCATATTTAGCTTCCTCTGGGCTAATATGTAGTTATGTTAGTCTTGATATTAGTTCTCCTTGCTTTATACCAGCTTCTAGTCTATTTTGATTTGAAGTTGACTCTTCTTTGGAAGTGCCTTTATTTTGTCTTTCTTGCAGATTAGAAGTTCTCTCTTATTGAGATCTTATTTGTGCTTGTTCTTTTTGTTTCGCAGATGCTTCTTCTCTTTCGATTGCAAGTTGCTCTTGTCTTTTGTTATGTTCATCTTTTTCATGCCTAGAAGATGTTTCTTCTTGTGGAGTAACTTGTCCATACCCTAAGCCTGATTTGTTTGTAGCCTGTTGAGTATGAGGTTGTATGGGTTTCTGAGATACCTTCTTTTCTTTTTCCTATAGGACCTATCCAAGTGTATCCCATTTTTTGAAGAATATTAAATCCTTTTCCATATTTTTCTGTGGGTATTCTAATATTATTGATTTTTTGTTGAACTTCTTCATCCTTATATAGCCATTGTAGCACATCTTTGTCCTTTTTTTCCTCAGATAATATCCTAGCACTAACAAATTCTCCATAAAATATTGGAAGAGGTTTTACAACTAGTTGTTGTTTTAAGTTTCATGGATTACCATAAGATTTAGGAGAAAGTGGTAACTGTGACAGTGAATATTCTTCGTTCCCTTGATCCTTTAGTTGTATCTGTTTTTCAAAATTTGACAAGATTGAGGAAAATGATTTTTCTTTGGATTGTATGCTTGAAGAGGATGCCTCTCTATTATGTGGAACTGTGACCTCTTGTGCCAGTTTCAAATTACTACAATATTGGAATGGATTGGAGTTTGCTGAAATTATGATTTCCTGTCCATTGTACAGAAACTTTAGGCACTAGTGATAAGTTGAGGGAATAGCTTGGATGTCATGAATCCATGGTCTTCCTAAAAGTATGGTGTATGATAAATCCAGGTCTATAATTTGGCATGCTATATCTTTCTGCAAGGGTCCTACTCTGATGGGTAATACCACAATTCCTATGGAGGAATGTTCTTCTTCATCATATGCTTTAATTGTGATCTTTTTACAGGGATCAACTGCATCTTCATAATAACCTAAAGCACAAACAAGACTTAATGAGAAAATATTCAAGCCAAATCCTCCATCTATTAGGACACGTTTAACGCGTGTTTTATGAATAAGGACTTCCATATGCAATGGAGCATTATGGGGATGCTGCAAAGACATGTCATCTTCTTCTATGAATGATAAGCAATGAGGAGTTGTGAGGTGTCCCACCATAGTTTGGAATTGATCTACATCAAGATCTTTGGATACCATCATATCTACTAGTTCTCTTTCTAAAATTTCTTATGTACGGGTGAAAGTTTTAAAAATTCTAAAATTGATATTTGCATAGGAGTTTTTTGTAGTTGATCTACTAGACTATATTTTTTTGATGTGGATGACGTGTCAGTTGTAGGACTCAGAAAAGTAACTTTGGCTTTGCTTCTTGTGATAACATGAGTGGGTTCTTGTTGTTGTTTCTCTTTGACCACAATCACATTGACCACGTTGTCACAAGTATGAGCATAGTTTGCTTTTTATTTACCCTCACCATTTTGTGTTGCTTATGATTCACCTTTCTCATAGTTATGAAGTAGAGTTTTGAAAGTTGTGTGCAATTCATTTGTCTTATGCCCATCTACAGTTATTACACCATTGTCAATCAAATCTTGGATAACATGTTTTAACCACTGACAATCATTTGTTTGGTGTCCTTTGTTTCGATGGAAATCACAATAATGGTTGTCATTCCACCAAGCAGGTTTAACCTTGGGTTCAAAGTTTCTTGCTTCTGGAAAGGTAATCAACTTGTTTGCAAGAAGTGTTGACCCAAGTGGTTCACCAATGTTGGTAAGTTTCCTATGAAAGAAATTATTAAAATTTGATTTTGGTTTATTGTTATCTTGTTGAATCGTTGTTGTGTGACTTGATAAATTGAAAACTAGCTGCTTTGATTTCACATTATTATTATCCACTATCCCATCATTGACGATGTTTTGATTTCTGTTCCAAAAATTGGGCTTATCATTGTTGTAATTATTAGTATTGTTGTTGGGAGGAGGATTAACTCAACTCTCCTTTCTTTACCATAGCTTCCTCAATTCTGATTCCATTATCAATCATCTTTTCAAAACTTGTATTACTTTGCATTTTTAGTTTATAACTCATTTATTTTTTTAGATTGTTAATGAATATGTCCATCTTTTCATATTTTGGCACCGTAAAAGGATATCATGCAGCTAATCATCTCCACCTTTGTATAAACATAATGAAGGGTTCAACACTATTTTTCTTGGTGTGGCACAAATCTAACATTGTGATCTCATGTTGTATGTTGTACGCATATTGTGAAACAAACTTGTCCACCAATTTTGTAAATGATCTAATTTCGGGTGGAAGTTTCGAGAACCATTCCACGGCCTGTCCACTTAAGCTCTTTAAAAATAACCTCATTAAGTATGTGTCCTCGTGTGTGAATTGCATGCTCATTGTGCAAAATTCTCTTATATGATCTTTGAGGATCAGATCTTCCATTATATTTATCATATCTAGGAGTTTCACAATTTGAAGGAAAAGGTATCTTGTTGATACTTTTGTCAAATGGATAAGGACAAATTTCTTGAAGCGAATAACTCTTAGTAGTTCCCCTTTGTATATCTTGAATTTGCGTTTGAAGAGTTTGTATCTATTGCATGAGAGCTAAGAGAGGATCATCAACACGATTTCTCCTCGTATCATCATGAGTTCTTGTGTGATCGTGATCTATTCTTGTATCATTACGATTTCTTCTTGTGTCATCATTAGTTCTTCATGTGTCCTCATGAGTTCTTGTGTCATCATGATTCCTTCTTGTGTCATCATTAGTTCTTCGTGTGTCCTCAAGAGTTCTTGCATCATCAAGGATTCTTGTGTCATCCTTTTTGCGACTGAAAATTTCATCATTTTGTTTATTATCATTGTAAATGTCACTTGATCTTCCCATTTATCTTAAATTGTTTACGTCAAAATATTGGGGAAGTTTAGCACTAGATTTTGCTAACATTAAGAAGTATTTTTATTTTGCACCCTCCAATATTTTCTCCTTGAATTTATCAAATTTAGGATCTTGTTGGGTTTCTTTGATGTGTTGATTAGTTATCTCTTCTTCTTGTATTTCATTTCCTTGCATCATTTCCTCATGATCTTCTATCATTTCAAGTGTTTCTATTTTTGTTTCTTCAATCTTTTGTCTCTGAGCCCTAGTTAAAATGGGCATACACATGTTCTGAATGTTTTGCAAGGTTTCAATTTTTTATAATGTGTCTCAATAAATGATTAATTGTTGAGGCAAATATGATAGATTGATAAGACATGAAATGGTCATTCAAGTATTTGTGAGTTTGCAAGTTTTTCGATCTTAGTTTGGAGTGCAAAGTTTTTGATTTTTTATATGACCACGTTTGATAGGAACTATATATCTTATGATAGAGAACGAGGTTAATATGATCAAGTGTTATAGTTTTGTGATAAAGGATGATAGATCCTGATGAGAAACTGTGTTTGAATGAATGGTTTATCAAAGAAAATGTGATGTTGCACTTTCAGATGTTAGATCTTGAACTTTTTGGAGATGAATACTTGAGAACCTTAGTGTGTCTAGCTTTGAATCTGTTTTGACATAAGCTAACCTAACTGAGTGACCTGAGAAGATGACTTAATCTTTCTGTTTTATTTTTTGAGAAATGGGTTGTTTTTCTTTTCTGTTTTTTGTGCAATTTACCAAAAAGTTAGAAATGCTAATAAAATGACTAGAAATGCTGCTATACTTACCAAAAATGCTACTATACTGACTAGGATCGCTGCTATACTGACCAAAAACACTGCTATTCTGACCAAAAATGCTGCTATACTAATCAAAAATGCTGCTATACTAATCAGAACCACTACTATACTGACCAGAAATGATGACAAAAAGACCAGAAACGATGAGGGATAGACCAGAAATGATATTCTACAATGTGGTGACTCTAAAGTTCAAACCAATTATGTTTAGACTCAGCAAATTGGGTGCTTGAACTTAGGAGATTGTTATTTTGATCCAACTTTTTTATTTTCAGACTCAGATGACTCGTGTTTAGACCTAGCAAGTGCAAACTGGGAGATCTAGTGGTTAAACATGAGCAGTTTGACATTCAACCAAAAAGAGTTGTTACTTAGACCAAGAGAGATGACATTTAGACCAAGAGAGATGATGTTTAGACCAGAAGAGCTGACATTTAGACCAAGAGAGTTGTTGTTTAGACCAAGAAAGCTACTATTTAGACCAAGAACTCTGTTTTTTAAACCAAGAGAGTTGTTGTTTATACCAAGAACTCTGTTGTTTAAACCAAGAGAGATTTTGTTTAGACCAAGAGAGCTATTGTCTAGACCAGGAACTTAGTTGTTTAAACCAAGAGAGATGTTGTTTAGACCAAGAACTCTGAAGTTTAAAATAATGATGTTGGAACTTAGACAATGGTTGTTTTGACTCCAAGAGTTGATGTGTAGACTAAGAAAATTGATGTTTATACCAAGCAAGCTCAACCTTGGAGAGTTAATGTTGAAATGTGGAATAGCTAACATTCAAGAGAGTTAACGTTTGGACCATGAGAGCTATTGTTTGGACTGAGAGAGCTAATCTATTGTGAAACTTGTAGATTTGACAATTTGAAGTTTGAGTTTGCAATTTTTGTTGTATTTCAATGGATGATACCTTGACCTGACTTACAATCACATAATTCAGATTGTATTTTTGTCCCAAAGGACACATAAAGTGTGTTCAAGAAGCTTTAAAGAAATCCCAAGCTTTCACAAGTTTTAAATAATTGAAAACACATCATTCAACCTATCCTAAGGAGAATGGCTTCATTATTAGTTCTTAGCCCACACTTGGTACCCTATAACTCACATAGCCTTGTCACCCCCTAAAGGGAGCCTATGTTTTTTCCTTTGTGAGAGCTAGTGGAATCCCATTATGAGCCTAGCAATAAGGTCTCAAAATGGGAGTTCACACATACGCTCAAGAGGGACATATGGTGAGTATCTTAAGAAGAGATTCTTCCCCCTCCATGCACTAAGAATTTAATAATGTTCAAAGGTAAACCGGGTAGCTTCTAATTTTAATTGGAACTAGTAAAGCATTTGTTCGACGTGTCGAGGTATAAACTCAATTAAGAGGTCTCCTAGCCTTGAAAACCAAGGTTTGATATACTCGAAGGTACGGAGGAGAGATATTCCTGAGTACTTCCGTTGACAATATTTTTATCAAATCACGTTTATTTTATAGTGGGTTGGAGTACTTGGTATTAGTCGTTCCCACTTGGGTCATTCCCCTCTCACCAGCCTTAATGGCTTTGGCCTTATAGGCTCCTCGGGAGGGTAGGCCCACTAAAGATATGCACTATTGAAAAGAAAAGATGAGTCTAGCTTTTTGATCACCTAAGAAAGGTGAGAGCATACTCTCCTATCATCAAAAACACATAAGACATGTTTGTCCATTTCCATTGTAATTAGTCTATGTGCCTAATTTATCAAAAACAAGTGCAAAATCTCACGGGTGCAAACAAAGTTAGTAGTTTATATTGCAATATTTGACGGCGAAATGGTTTATAACTCTGGTTTTTCACAAGGAAATAAGTATTCATGCAAAGCCAACAAACTGCAAATTAGGTTTAGGAAAATGACACTCCAGATGCAGAAATGAGAAATGCAGAATACAACATTGGAAAAATCAATGAAAATTTGAGAACGCTATCAAATTGACCAATAAAACTATCAA